>NC_133332.1:259914721-260064721 GCF_042186555.1 Aquarana catesbeiana | reverse complement strand
GGGGTGTACTCACTTTTGTGAGATACTGTATATACAGTGAGTGAAAAATTATTTGCTCCCCTGCCGATTTTGTACGTTTGTCCACTGACAAAGAAATGATCAGTCTTTCATTTTAAAGGTAGGTTTATTTTAACAGTGAGAGATAGAATAACAACAAAAATATCCAGAAAAACGCATTTCAAAAGAGCTATACATTTATTTGCATTTTAATGAGTGAAATAAGTATTTGATCCCCTATCAGCAATATTTCTGGCTCCCAGGTGTCTACTATACAGGTAACGAGCTGAGATTAGGAGCACTCTCTTGAAGGGAGTGCTCTTAATTTCATCTTGTTACCTGTATAAAAGACACCTGTCCACAGAAGCAATCAATCAGATTCCAATCTCTCCACCATGGCTAAGACCAAAGAGCTGTCCAAGGATGTCAGGGACCATATTGTAGACCTACACAAGGCTGGAATAGGATACAAGACCATCGCCAAGCAGCTTGGTGAGAGGATGACAACAGTTGGTGCGATTCTTCGCATATGGAAGAAACACAAAATAACTGTCAATCTCCCTCAGTCTGGGGCTCCATGCAAGATCTCACCTTGTGGAGTTTCAGTGATCATGAGAATGGTGAGGAATCAGCCCAGAACTACACAGGACAATCTTGTCAATGGTCTCAAGGCAGCTGGGACCGTAGTCACCAAGAAAACAGTTGGTAACACACTAGATGAGAAGGACAAATCCTGCAGCGCCAAGGTCCCTGCTCAAGAAAGCACATGTACAGGCCCGGCTGAAGTTTGCTAATGAACATCTGAATGATTCAGAGGAGAACTGGGTTAAAGTGTTGTGGTCAGATGAGATCAAAATCAAGCTTTTTGGCATCAACTCAATGCGCCGTGTTTGGAGGAGGAGGAATGCTGCCTATGACCCCAAGAACACCATCCCCACCGTTAAACATGGAGGTGGAAACATTATGCTTTGGGGTTGTTTTTCTGCTAAGGGGACAGGACAACTTCACTGTATGAAAGAGACGACGGACGGGGCCATGTACCATCAAATCTTGGGTGAGAACCTCCTTCCCTCAGCCAGGGCATTAAAAATGGGTCGTGGATGGGTATTCCAGCAGGGCAATGAACCAAAACACAAGGCCGAGGCAACAAAGGAGTGGCTCAATTAAGGTTCTGGAGTGGCATAGCCCATCTCCAAGCCTTAATCGCATAGAAAATACATGGAGGGAGCTGAAGGTTCAAGTTACCAAAAGTCAGCCTCGAAAACCCTAATGACTTGGACAGGATCTGCAAAGAGGAGTGGGACAAAATCCCTCCTAAGATATGTGTGCAAACCCGGGGGCCAACTACAAGAAACGTCTGACCTCTGATTCCCAACAAGGGTTTTGCCACCAAGTACTAAGTCATGTTTTGTGAAGGGGCCAAATACTTATTTCACTCAGTAAAATGCAAATCAATTTATTACTTTTTTGAAATACGTTTTTCTGGATTTTTTTTATTGTTGTTATTCAGTCTCTCACTGTTAAAATAAACCGACCATTAAAATGATAGACTGATAATTTATTTGTCAGTGGGCAAGCGTACAAAAATCAGCAGGGGGGTCAAATACTTTTTTCCCTCAAAATACAGCATCTCACAAAAAAGTGAGTACACCCCTAACATTTTGGTTAATATTTTATTATATCTTTTCATGTGACAACACCGAAGAAATTACACTTTGCTACAATGTAAAGAAGTGAGTGTACAGCTTGTAGTACAGTGTTATATATCTGTATATAATACAAATACTGTACACACATATAATATATATACACACATATATATATATATATATATATATATATATATATATATATATATATACACACATACATACATACATACATACATACACACATATATATTTATTATATATATATATATATATATATATATACATACATACATACACACACACACACACACACATACACATATATATATATATATATATATATATATATATATATATATATATATATATATATATACACATATACACACATACATACATACATACATACATATACACACACACAAACGCACAAAACTAGATATTTTAAACATGAACTAATTTGTGAGAATTTTTCTGACCACAACGGAACATGAAAGAAGACAAAGGTAGCAATACGGCATAAGTTTTGAGTCTAAGTTTTCTTTGATTACTGATATAAGAAACACATTTTCTTTTCAGTTACTGAAAAACTGAGAAGTAAGAGTCATAAAGAAATGAACAGGGAAGAAGTGGGTGCAGCACAGTAGAACGAAGTCCAGCAACTTATGCTTTGGAATAGTTCCAGTTTCGTTTAAACCACAGTGTTGACTGCACATTCCAAGCATGCAAAATGAAAAACAAAATTGATACATTATGAAACTATACTACATATCATGAAACTATAACAACTATTCTAACATTCTATTTATTGTATATGAATTAAATCTGAATTCCGGGCATAGATTCCTTCCCCCATACTTACATTGGTCAATCCATACTTGACGTAACCCTGTGACATTGGAGAATCACTGTAGTAGTTGCTGTTACTACAGTCACCCTCCCTGTCTTCCGAGGGCTGTGTCGAGCAGCTGCCCTGCTACATAGTGACCACAGGGGGTTACTAGCTTGGCATGGGCGCTTTTCACAGATTATGTTTCATTTTCTCAATGAATGCAAAGCATTTTGATTGGATGAGGTGGAAAGGCTGGGCAGTAAGGTCACGATCTCCACCTTACCTTACCTTACCTCACCTCTCCACCTAATCAGAGAATACTTTGTATTCATTGAGAAAAAATACAGGGCATTCTTTGAATGGTATCCATGCAGAGTGGGCAACCCCCTGTGGTCGTTATGCAGCAAGGCAGCTGTTTAACATGGTCTCTGGAAGACATTGAGGATCACTAAAGTAGGGATGGCTACTACAGCAATTCCCCACTTCCACAGGGATCAGCCAGGTATGGTTGATTGGTACCTGCTTGGTACAAGCTATCCCTATTAAAGGTTTTGCAGAAGATTAATGCACTTGATGTTTAATACCCTAGTCAAGAATAAAACAAACACTGACTGACCATCACACCGCCATTTACTATTAGCTACGTTACCACACATGATACAGGTTGGAGTTTAATGGCCATAGCAGCCTTGTATTAACAAAATATAAATAACATTTTAATATACTATATCAACATATTAACATTCAGTACAGTATTTAAGGGGCCCCAAGGTCCTTGTAGGCATCTACTTCAAGTACCTGCATAAAAACAAAATTTAGGCCTCCAGCTGCAGAAACACTGACTCTTTGACAAACCAATAATCACAGATACTATTAACAGAATAATGGGAGCTGTAGCCAATACAGAACCCTACAAATATACATTTTGGCCATAATAATAACACATTCAAAGACCAAGCACCCCGTCAGCTGCCATAACATAACCACAATTACCACTCCAAAATATCTAAAAACCATAAGCAATAAGGGAGAGAGGGTGGAAAGTTGTCCCGACCAAGCTCTCCTCCAAATGAAGACTTTCCAAGACTTTCCTACATTTCCAACTCCTGAAGCCCCACCTGCTCCTGCCCTATCTACCTATCCCGTGAGTATCACTAGAATCCTGTTTACTTCTGATCCACAAAAAGACTCCTCCTATGTCAAACCCCATTTAACTCAATCAGATCGGCCTGAATGTAGGCTTCCCCTTTTTTCACTCTGGACCTAACCTTTTTGCTTCCAGTGTTGGTGACTTCTCTCAGTTGATTACTTGAAGCTACAAGTTTAGTGCTCACCATCATTATCCAATACCAGCAGACCTTACCTGGATTTGTTGCATATACTTCCTATGGTTGAAACTTTTTTTTTTTATGATGGTTACTACCTATTATTTTTGCACATTATATGGGAGAGTCTATACATAAACTCTACACCCAGCAGTAATTTGTTCTGCCATAATGGTTTTGCATGGCAGGCAGGAATGTCTTAATCAGATCTTACATTTGAAAGCAAGATACACTTATTACATTAGACACCCCTTATGTATACCTAAATCTTGGGGATGAGGATCTCACATCTCATCAGAAAACACTCCTACATTGTACTGGAGTGTCATGTTGTGAGATTTAGGGGACTTGGCATTCCCTAGGTTCTATACATACATCAAACTGCAATTTATAAAGAAGGTGGAGGCCCTGAGGTAATAAAATTGCTTTCTCATGTAGAATCCACTATAATGAGCAGAGCTTGCTTTCTCGTGCTAATATGCATTTTTAAGTGCTTTTTCTCCTCTGAGTTTTTTTGTTTGCAGCTGTAAGTGGGAAAACCTGCACCAGAATGTCACTTCTGGTAATAATCCAGGAGGGGACCGAACTTCAAGTCCTATCACCCCTTTCTGTCCTTGCTGTAGGTGGAGTGGAGCAGCAATACGTACATTTCTGGTGGCTCCAAGCTTTAGATAGGTAGCCTAGAAACAGAACTTCAGCAGTAAATTGTCACCCAACCCTTAGTCCATGCATACCTAGGTAGTCCTAGCACAACCAAGCTGGAAGGGTGAGAGCCTTTTATAGGAAGTGGACCTTCCAATGGTTCTACTGGCAAAATCAACAGGGAACCACAGTGGCTAAGTGGTTAGCACTTCCGTCTAGCAGCACTACCTGCACGGAGTTTGCATGTTCTACCCATGCCTGTGTGGGTTTCCTCCCACACTCCAAATACATGCTGGTAGATTAATTGGCTCCTGTCTATATTGGCCCTAGTATGTGTATGTATGAATGCGAGTTAGGGATTTGAGGGCAGGGATTGATGTGAAGGTGCAAAATATATGTGTCAATTGATGTGGCTATATAAGTTAAAAAAAAAAAAAAAAAAATGATATTGCTGGTGGTAATTTGAAAAAACAGATAAAAGTTGTTTGTATACTGACCAAAGACTATCACTGTCTCCATTTTGCCCATAGCTAAACTATTATGTAAGTTATAGTCTACCATGCTGTGGGATATTATTTTGGTTTGAATGCCAAAATGACAAGTTTGCTTTAAAAAGGAATGATCAATTGAAGCCATAGGCTAAGACACAGTCCAAGACAGGCAAAAAGTCAGTGGTCAAAAACATAGAGGTACTAAGACTTTGTGTGGGATATTTTTTTTGTTTTAAATGCCAACAAGACAAGTTTACTGTAATCAGAAATGATCAATTGACAGCACATTCTAAGACACAGCCCAACAAAGCCAAAGAGTCACCAGTGAACACTATAAAGATACTAGGACTACATGTGGGAAATCATTATAATTTGACTTTCAACTTGACAGGTTTGCTTTAAATAGGAACAAACAAATGAGGGAGGCTAAGACACAGTCCAACAAAGACAGAGTCACTGGTCAACAATGTAGAGATACTAGGACGTCATGTAACGAGGTCCTCATATGGGATAGACAATGTCAGTATCCTACACAAATTCAAAGTCAAGTGGATCTTCACCCTCAAATACAACATACCTCCACTCCACCACTCCTCCTGTCCTCTGATTAAGCCTGTTTTTTTTTCCTTTAATAAGCTTTTTTTTTTTTTTACATAGTGTCTTAAGAGAATTTATTGTGGAACTGTCATATGAACTGTTTTTTAATAATAAAACTGGGGAATTACATAATGCTATATCTCCTAGTATGGTTTCAGGGTACGTTAACCAGCCTGTTCTCATTTTGAAATTACTCAATGAAGCCCCAAAACTAACATAATGTAATCATCAATATCATTGTGGGTCCCCCCAAATGTAATCAGACGTTTTACATGCACATGTCAATTATTCAAGATTTTTCAACAGAAATATCCCCTGCCAAGGGAATAAGCCACATTTCAATTCACTCTTTATAAATCTTTAAGGGGAAGGGTATTGAATTCTATAAAAGACATAAGACATTTGAGCATCCTTAAGGGGTCAGCACATTGCTGGGGGAGCACATTGCAATGGCTTCTATCCTTAAGGCTTCTATCTCTAAGTGATTCTTTCTACAAGTGATATGCACTTCAATCTCTGCACTTCAGCGATTGCACGAAGCAAACAAATATAGCAATCTGCACTGGAAAGCACCTAACAGACTGCAGGTGACCCTGTCTCTCTAATAAGCTCTCCTTCCGCTCTGTAACATGCACTCTCTACCACTGCTTCTGACACTCCTGTCCTCTCTCCTCAAACTCTCTTACCTTCACCCCCCTTCTCCACCCGCCTGCTTATACATATCACCCTGCCTTCTGTCCACTCTCTACTACTGCTCCTACCAACTCTTGCTCATTCTACATCCATATACTGATAAAACCTCCAGTACTCTGAAACATGCCCCTTCACATAAATCACATTCCCACATTACCTCCCTCACCCTCCTGCTTCTCCTAATCTCTGGTGACATATCCCCAAACCCTGGGCCACCATCATCTGTCTTTGCCCAAGACTCCCACCCCGCTACACCCTCTGGCAGGAGCCGCAACCCACAGAACTTGGTCTCTATTCCTCTTTCCAAAACCAGCCCCCCCTTTTCCTGTGCCCTGTGGAATGCACGTTCTGTCTGCAACAAACTCACCGCCCTTCACGACCTCTTTATCACAAATTGCTTTAACCTACTTGCCATTACTGAAACCTGGCTTCATGAATCAGATACTATTTCTCCTGCTTCCCTCTCCCATGGGGGCCTTCTCTGGACTCACTCCCCCAGACCAAGTGGATGGAAGGGAGGTGGAGTGGGAATCCTTCTAGCCCCATGCAGCACCTATCAGATTCTTCACCCACCTCCCTCTCTGACACTCTTCTCTTTTGAGGCACATTGCATTGGTCTATTCTCTCCCATTTCTCTAAGAATTGCTGTCATCTACCGGCCCCCTGGACCAGTATCAGCCTTTCTTGATGACTTCTCTGCCTGGCTACCCTACTTTCTCTCTTCTGAAATCCCCACAATTATTCTTGGGGACTTCAACATCCCTGTTAACACTAACACTACTATTACTTCTAAACTTCTCAGTCTAACCTCATCGCTTGACCTGAAGCAATGGATACAGGCTCCTACCCACTCCAACGGCAACACCCTTGACCTTGTCTTCTCCTATCTGTGCACTCCATGCAACCTTTCCAACAATCCACTCCCACTCTCTGATCACCACCTTATTAGTTTTGCTCTCTCCCTGTCTTCCACCTCTTCTCCCTCCAACCGCCTAACAGTTACACGTAGAAACCTTCGCCACCTCAACCCTTCTCTTCTCTACTCTGCTACTGATCACCTCTATGACAAAATCTCACCTCTGTCCTGCCCCAACCTAGCTACTTTCATCTACAACAGCTCACTGTCTTCCTCCCTAGACAAGCTTGCCCCCCTCACTACACGCAGAATTGCTCGCCTTCAGGACTTCTCCAGAGCCTCCCCCATCCTCTGGAATGCTCTACCCCAATCCGTCCGATTTTCTCCTACTTTATCCACTTTCAGACGATCCCTGAAAACTTATCTCTTCAGAGAAGCCTATCTGGCCCCCACCTAACAACTGTACATTTATTATCTCAATCAGCACATCACCCACAGTTATTACCTCTTGTATCTCTTGACCTTCCCTCTTAGATTGTAAGCTCTAAGGAGCAGGGCCTTCTGATTCCTACTGTATCAAAGTGTATTGTATTTGTACTGTCTACCCTCAAGTTGTAAAGCGCTACGTAAACTGTTGGCGCTATATAAATCCTGTATAATAATAATAAATCAAAAATATATTCCAATGCAACTTCTTACACATGTGCATGGTCATCTTAAACTGCACAGTTACATAGCATGCATGTGTATGACTTGTTGGTCATTTCCTTCCTTTTCTTCAAAAAGTATTTTTGTACACTCAGGCTTTCTACTTAAAACATCATAACGCAATCTGAGATACTTGATACCGCTCTCCTATACTTATATTGGTACTAGATACCTCTTTTTTGTATATTTATTACTTCTTATGAAGCAGGGCTTATATTGTCCATTTTTCTCCCCCTATAAGACTTCTCTTATACTGTATATATTAGGTTTCCACCTAGGTGGTTGTCCTTTGGACCTGCTGTAGAGATGTATGTGGTCCCTTGTGAACTCATCTTTCTTGTGGGTTCCTCTGGGAGATCTGAAGGTTCGAGGAGTTGGCACTGCTTTTAATCATTCTGGCTTATATGCATTTGTGACACACATGCTATGTAGGTGTGTACTTTAAAATGACTATGGACATGTATAAGAACTTGCACTGGATTATATTGTTGATATGTTGTATGTTTTTTTAAAGATTTCAATACCCTTCCTCTTGAAGAAGATTCATAAAGATTGAATTGAAATGCATCAACTTCACCTGACAGGGGATCTTTGTGTTGAAAAATCTTGAATGATTGACTTGTACTGTGTATTTATCAACCCCCAGAGGGTATCTGGGTAAACAGTTAAAGTCAACTGTCTGTTGTACCATGCTGCGAGAACATAAATATTTTATGTCAAATGTTTTTAAAGATCATTTTATATAAATAAAATATGTATATTTTTTTTACTTTATTTTTTTCACTTTAAAAAGTCCCATGGGAAAAACTTGTACTTTTGGTACTCTTTTGCAGCTTGATTAGGGATGTAGACATAAATCAGCTCTTGATCGAACAATTGTTAAAAATTCCCTTTTTCTTTTCTCTGCAATCAATCAAGACTTACTATGCAATTTCCCTTCTCACTATATTTTCTCTCTTTTTTTCCAAAAGTCTGCCCAGAGCTTGAGGTTGAAAAATAGGCATCCCCTAAAACTTGATTTTCCTTTTTTAGTGCAAACAAATGTAAAGGAATGCTGAGGCTGCAGCCAACGCTGAGAATATACTAAAGGCAGACCCCTACCGCTCAAATATGACGATCGGCGGGACTCCACTGATCACAAACAGATGTTAGGCCCTAAGGCTGCGACTAGTGTGTCGGAGATAATAAACATGTAAAACCAGGGTCTGGGCCAGATACCAGCAGGTCAGTGTGAAAACCTCAAAGACTGAAGTACAGATGAGTAAGAATGCTTAGTGTTGCCAACTGGCGGTGGATGACTCTAATCATGGTGCAGGGACTGGAAATGCCTGGTGTTCCCAACAGCAATGTAGGCTACACCCAGTGTGTGGTCCTAACTGGCAACCATAGACGGACAAAGAGGGCACAATCGTGGACAACAAGATACAGCATACAAGACAACACCCCACAGAGACCAGGCAGTCTATACTAGCAGACAAAAAGGAAAGCAAGATGAAACACAAGGAACAGCAATTAAGGAATGCAAAAGGGAACACACTAAGCACGAATAATTATAAAGGGGACAAAAGGATACTAACAAGAGCTGGGCAGGAAGCACATAGGATTGCTGTTGCGAGGCACAAAACCCTGACCGGGCAACAGGAGACCTTTAAATACAGTGATCCAGACTAAAGGAATTCGACCCACAGGGCAAGTGGACAAAGGTAGCTGGAGGTCAATAACTTAAGCTGTATAGCTGGGTATACACTAGTAGAATTTTTATTGGATTTCATTTTTGTTTTAAAAAAGTTTATTCATTTTTTCTAATCATTACTGGGGTCAAATCAATCTTCTTTTTGACTGCAATGACAGGAAAATTTGAGGGAGTAGGATGGAATTTTTCTTGAAATTTCTAACAGTGTACGTGATTTTTGTTCAGGAAAGTCCATTCATTCCAAAATCAAATGTTAGAAGCCAACTGAATCTTGAACTACTTTTGAATGACATTCGAATGTACTGAGAATTTTTGTACAAATTTTCCCAAAAATGTTCATACAAATTTTCGGGAAAAATTCTGCTAGTGTATACACAGCTTAACCACTTCAGCCCCGGAAGGATTTACCCCCCAGGCCATTTTTTGCGAAGCGGCACGGTGTTACTTTAACTGACAACTGCGTGGTCATGCAAAGCTGTACCCAACAAAATTGATGTCCTTTCTTTCCCATAAATAGAGCTTTCTTTTGGTGGTATTTGATCACCTCTGCGGTTTTTATTTTTTGCACTATAAACAAAAAAAGACCTACAATTTTGAAAAAAAAAAAACAATATTTTTTACTTTTTGCTATACTACATATCCAATAAAAAAGAAAATGTAAAAAAAAAAAAAAAAAAAAAAACACAAAATTTCTTAGTTTAGACCAATATATATATATATTTTTTTTTACCAAAAAATGTAGAATACATATCGCAATAAGCATATATTGATTGCTTTGTGCAAAAGTTATAGTCACAAAATAGGGGATAGATTGACGACATTTTTATTATTTTTTTTTTATTATCAGTAATGACGGTAATCAGCAGGACTACGACATTGCGGCAGACAGATCTGACACTTTTAACACTTTTTTTTGACCAATGACATTATTACAGTGATCAGAGCTAAAAAATATCCAGGGGGCGATCAAGGGGTTAAGTGCGTCAAAGGGAGGTGTTTCTAACTGTGGGACGAGGGGACTGACTGGGAGTACAGAGAGATTGCTGTTCATTAGGAACAGCCAATCTCACTATACTCTCCTGTCAGAACGGGGATCTGTTTTGCTTACATAGGCAGATCCCTGTTCTGCCTCTCTTTCCCGCGATCATGGGTGGCCGGCAGACATCGAGTCCCCTGGACCCGCGGGCGAGCTCCCGCAGTGCACAGCGGTGGCACACTCGCAGTGCCACATGCACAGCCTGAAATACAGGTATGTCTGTTTGCGCAGCTGAGCCGCCTTGCCGCAGTATATGTGTGGAAGGTGGTCGACAAGTGGTTAAGAGATAAGCTGACCATATACTGTAGCACCCTCCTAGTTAGGCTGCTAGGTTGTTAGACAAATTTATTTTTTTTTGCTCCTCTTTACACAGTAGAGCAGTTGTTGATTACTTTTGGATGTTCTGGATCTCACAGGCTGCAGGTTTAATTGCTATCCTCTGCCTTCCAGAGGCTTCTGGAATATTGAGGGTGGAACAGGGCAAATAGTCAGCCTGAATATTTATTGTGCCCAGAAGGTGGCTGGAGAGGCATAAAAATAGTCTGATTTAGAACTGCAAGTCTTCTCCCTGTTGGCGGGAATTTACCAGTCTGGGTGGGGGGGTGGCTACCCCCACATTCAGCAGCTATCCTGATTCCAGCTATTGATCATCAAGGTGGGGCATAGCTGGGGAGCCTACTTGTAATAATGTACTTTTGAAGCTAGTCAAGGGACTCCTCATCTGGGGGCCTGGTCTGGAGGGCTCACTGAAGACTTCCCAAGTGGAAGTTAGGAGACTGGCTGTCCTGTGGCATTGTGAGCATTCATCTCTCCCACACTAAAGAGTGTCCAGTTGATACTGGAAAGAGGCATCTGGTGATACTGAGGCATTGTGAGTACTGACCAGGTTTCAGTGTTCTTGTGACGCTGCGCTGAATCTTTTGGGTAGAGAAGCCATTAGTATTCTTGACTGGGATAGCTTCTAAAAGGGATTTAGTTCTGCCCCAGTACTTGTTTTCTAAATAGAGACTATTCAAGGAGATTCAACAAAGGTGAAGTGTCCTCCTGTAAATATTCAGTAAATCTGGAGTATACCATATTACCCTACACCCCATCCAGGTTCTTTAACAATAAAAAACCCTAAAAAGTCATCCCTCCAGACCGATTATTGAGCCAGAATGGATGGACTGGTGCTGTGTGCCTGGCTGCCTCCACACTTATTCTGGGGAAGGACTGGCTAAATTTCAACGGCTCCTACAGGAGTAGCACTATATATACATAGTATCTCACAAAAGTGAGCACACCTCTCACATTTTTGTAAATATTTGATTATATCTTTTTATGTGACAACACTGAAGAAATGACACTTTGCTACAATGTAAAGTAGTAAGTGTACAGCTTGAATAACAGTGTAAATTTGCTGTCCCCTCAAAATAACGCAACACACAGCCATTAATGTCTAAACTGCTGGCAACAAAAGTGAGTACATCCCTAAGTGAAAATGTCCAAATTGGACCCAAAGTGTCAATATTTTGTGTGGCCACCATTAATTTTTCAGCACTGCCTTAACCCTCTTGGGCATGGAGTTCACAAGTTGCCACTAGAGTCCTCTTCCACTCCTCCATGAGCTGGTGGATGATAGAGACCTTGCGCTCCTCCACCTTCTGTTTGAGGATGCCCCACAGATGCTCAATAGGGTTTAGGTCTGGAGACATGCTTGGCCAGTCCATCACCTTTACCCTCAGCTTCTTTAGCAAGGCAGTAGTTGTCTTGGAGGTGTGTTTGGGGTCGTTATGTTGGAATACTGCCCTGCGGCCCTTTCTCCGAAGGGAGAGCATCATGCTCTGCTTCAGTATGTCACAGTACATGTTGGCATTCATGGTTCCCTCAATGATGCACTCATGTAGCCCCAGACCATGACACTCCCACCACAATGCTTGACTGTAGGCAAGACACACTTGTCTTTGTACTCCTCACCTGGTTGCCACCACACATGGTTGACACCATCTGAACCAAATAAGTTTATCTTGGTCTCACCAGACCACAGGACATGATTCCAGTAATCAATGTCCTTAGTCTTCTTGTCTTCATCAAACTGTTTGCGGGCTTTCTTGTGCATCATCTTTAGAAGAGGCTTTCTTCTGGGACAACAGCCATGCAGACCAATTTGATGCAGTATGCGGCGTATGGTCTGAGCACTGACAGGCTGACCCCCCCACCCCTTCAACCTCTTCAGCAATGCTGGCAACACCCAAAGTCAACCTCTGGATATGACGCTGAGCACATGCACTCAACTTCTTTGGTGGACCATGGCAAGGCCTGTTCTGAGTGGAACCTGTCCTGTTAAACCGCTGTATGGTCTTGGCCACCGTGCTGCAGCTCAGTTTCAGGGTCTTGGCAATCTTCTTATAGCCTAGGCCATCTTTATGTAGAGCAACAATTCTTTTTTTCAGATCCTCAGAGAGTTCTTTGCCATGAGTTGCCATGTTGAACTTTCAGTGACCAGTATAAGAGTAAGAGCGATAACACCAAATTTAACACACCTGCTCCCCATTCACACCTGAGACCTTGTAACACTAACGAGTCACATGACACCGGGGAGGGAAAATGGCTAATTGGGCCCAATTTGGACTTTTTCACTTGGGGGTGTACTCACTTTTGTTGCCAGCGGTTTAGACATTAATGGCTGTGTGTTGAGTTATTTTGAGGGGACAGCAAATTTACACTGTTATACAAGTTGTACACTCACTACTTTACATTGTAGCAAAGGGTAATTTCTTCAGTTTTGTCACATGAAAAGATATAATAAAATATTTACAAAATTGTGAGGGGTGTACTTACTTTTGTGAGATACTGTATATCATAGTATGCCGAAAATTGACACTGTTCAGGTATTCTGACAGCTACTGGTGCTAGCTGTTGGAAAACATCTGCCACAGCTGGAGATTCATGCATTCCACGCTGTACAGCCTGCAGGGTGAACAAAAAAACAATGTGCATGACTCCTGTAAGAATAACAGAGATAGTAAATAACAAGGAAGGTCAAAAATAGGTTTACCAAAGAAGGGCACACAGCACAATGAGGACAGTGACATAGTGTGGATGCACAGACCTAGAACAACCATTTAGTGCCGGTTCACACTGATGCGAGTTCATGACGAATTTGATGCGTCAAGAACATTCTAAATTCACATGTCATCCATAAAGTCATTGTTTTCAATGACCGTCATTCACATATATGTGTTGCGATTCCCCTACGAATGCGATGCGATAAAAAAAAGGGTCTTGTGTGAGTTTACTGCGTTGCGAATTTAGCCTCCATAGACATCAATGTAAATCGTTCTGGAATCGCATTGTTAGTTCAGATATGTGCGAATTCCACCACACTACTCTCCACAAAAACCAGGAAATACACAGGAAGTTAACACCTTTTTTCTTTTTCCATTATGATTCCATTGGCTGGAACATCAATCGCAGCTATGACCAACTCCTGAAATTCGCGGTAAAATCGCGTTAAAATTGCGGTAAATTCGCGGTAAATTCGCGGTAAAATCGCACCTCACACAGGACAAAAAAACGGAACAAATTCGCAGCGCAGCAGTGTGAACCGGCACTTAAAGTAAGACTTCTTTATCTCTACACTTGATCCAAGTCAGTCACTCAGAAAACAAAATGTCAACAGCGGCAGCCTACCTTTCTCTCTTATGTCAGATGTACTTTGACAAGGACAAGTGCTGAAACAGTGAAGTGTGCAGAAGCACAAGAACTAACACATACTAGACAGAACTTCACACCAGTTTGGTGACGCATTTCGCACAAAGTGCTTAATCTGAAGGTTATCACCCTAACAGCTTAAGCTGTTTTATTGAATCAAAGAAACTTACTAACATTTACAAGTATACAAAAGACACAGCAAGTAACTCAGCTGCTGTTTTGTGTGCAGCAATGTTATGGCATCAGCACAGACTCTTACTGACGCATTTTTCATCATAGGAGACATTCTCAAGGGGGCCGGCTCCCTTGAGGACATCATCTAGTGTATCTGTATAGGTAGAGTACAGTGGATTGATCCCAACAACACACGCCCAGCTCCCATACTGCCACTGATGATGCTCCAGGTCAGTGGCGGAAGTATAGGGGCACTGAGATTGCCATGGCGACTGGGCCCCATGCAGCAGGGGGCCCCTGTATGCCTCGATAGGAGGAGCGACAAGGGCAACTGACCCTGAGCTCCCCAATCCTCAGCCGAACGGCACTGCAGGGAGCTGGTCACACTGATATGACCTAAAGTGAAAGCATAGTGTGTGCTGTGCTCTTTGTCTCCCCCTACAGTGCAGTACCCAGCAGGAAGAGGTATATATGTTTATATGTGTGTGTGCATGTATGTGTGTGTATGTACATGTATGTATGTAGGTGTGTGTGCATGTGTTTATATGTGCATTTATATATTTGTGTGTGTGTATGTGTATGTGTGTTTACATGTATGTTTGTATGCACATTTTATGTATGCATGTTTAATCCTGACCCCCTATAGTGTACAATCAGAACTGATTTTTTTTCTTACTTGTTCATAGTATCAGCAAAAAAATGCTGTTCCTCTGAAAAGCAATCCATGCTCAGATTGCTTTTCAGAGGCATTTGACAACCGGTAAAGAGGCAATATGTTGCCTCCTGACCGCCTGTTTTAACCCCTTAAATGCATCATCCTTATGCTGCAACTGCATGCAATGCAGGGTGGTCGCAGTGCAGCCTCATTTCCCCTAGGAGTATACTTCAAGGGTGCCCTGGCTTGAGAAACACTGACATAGAGGAACCCATCCCTCCATTTTCCTCCTGCAGCCGCTGAATGCCTGCAGGAGGGAGAGGAGGAGAAGCGGGGGGGGGGGGGATGCAATGCAGAAATTGGTTCCTCTATATGCAGCCACCCACTTGCCACTGGGTACGGAGGAAATGGCCCTGTCCAGGGGTCAGGGGGGCCCTTCATGGTTTCTTGCATCGGGGCCCTGAAGGTTTTAGTTACACCACTGCTCCAGGTAAACCCAGCTTTGTATGACCAGTAGATAAATACTAGGTAGATATTATTTGTTAGGGCTCCATTGTGACCTAGTGACTGACTATGCTCCCCTGAAACGGATGGCTATGAATAGAGAGACAAATTGATAGGTGAACAGGCAGTTTTAAGCTCTGTGGGAGTAATTGTTTATGGAAAACCACCAGCCAAATACTAAGATGGGAAACGTAGACGCCCTATCCCAAGTTCACTTTGCTGAAACAAAGTAGGGAGATATGTAGCAGATTGTTTCACAGGGAGCCTGGAAAAGTCCCGTTTGGGATTTAAAAATCTCCCAGGCTCCTTTCTTATACCTTTTGAGACCTCTGATCCACTACAGGTTTTGCACTGCTCCCTATCAGACAATTTAGGTTCACCTGAGGAACACAGTCAGTGATCTGCAGCCTGGTCTGTTAGAGCTGAGGCCTGGTGGACACTACAACAGTTTGTATATGGAGGCTGCCAAACCGTAAACTAGGCCAGCCTGGTAGATAGGGTTGCGTATCTGTAGTAAGAGCCGAGACATGTCTAGGTCTTGTTTTGTTGAAAGTTTTATGTACTTTTCTTTGTAAATAGCACAAATAAACTCTCCACTCTTTGCCAAGACATTACTGGACTGATATTGGTGCCTAAAAAGGTTGCTCAACCCAGAGAGCATTATACCTGCTACCTATGGCCAGCTCACAATGCATATAGCCGCGTACACACATTAACTTCTTTAGGTGGTTTTGCACAGCACCTGTTGGCTTCCTGGCTGGGAAAAACACAATCATTTCTGCTATGCAGACAGGTACGGCCACATGCATGAGCCCCTAAGCTGACATACGATTCCAAGAGTTGTTAAGGGGTTGAATAAGGCTGAGAGTTCCTCCGAGTGGGTCATTTACAGATTTCTAAATTTAAAGCTAAATTTGAAACTAAACCTAAATCAGTCTGTATATGCAGTAAAGCATGCTTGTTAAACTCACTGTGAACCTTAAGGGGCTAATCCTCTGCATTGTGTAAATAGGCTGTTTGATCTTGTATCCACAGATCCTCCTCTTCTTCCACCGACTCCAAAACATGTCCGGATCAGACAGAGCCTTTGGAGTCAGGCTGCACATGCTCAGTTTGTTGTGTATTTTTTGTTTTTCCTCTTGGAAGACTGCATGTGATCAGCATAGGGCAAGTCAGCACTGTCCAGACAGAGGGGTCAGGGGTCCTGCGTCCTGATAGGACAGCTAGTACAGTATGAAAACTCCTCCTACAAGCTTTAACCAGGCACTGATAGAAGTCACAAGACTTCTATATATTACTGATGAGAAAAGGTATTTAGCAGGTTATATTTACTAAAATAATTGCATGTCCATGTTCTGTGTACTGTGGGAGACCAGATATAGTGAATGCAGGATCCTGGGTTTAGTAACACGTTAATACAATAATAAAAACATGCAAGAGCAAGCTTCCAAAAACTTGCTAACATCTAAAACTACTTTAAAAGGAGAAGTCGTTTGGCTGTACTTCTGCTATGGATCACAGGAATGCAAAACGGACTGCACTTCTGGGACCTGTTTTCAGCAGAGAGCCTGAGCTGGCCACCCCCACCCCCTTCACAGCCCAGCGCTCCAATGAGCGAGGAGGGAGAAGAGCAGAGAGCGGTGACTGACAGTCTACAGCCCTCTGCTCATTCGAGCTCTGAAAACCCAGCGATCTGCGATGTTCGATGGCTCGGTTCTCAGTGTAGAGGCGCTGGGGGGACAGATGTAGCATCAGACCAATGCTGCATCCACCTACGTAAGTATGAATCTGAAAAAAAAACTAAAAACTTTTACTTCTCTTTTAAGGGTAGCGTTGCATAAAAACCTAAATACATGTTTCCTAGAAATACTCTAATTTAACTCTGACTTAAACTACACAAACTGTCCAGGAAACTGTGCAATGGTGTTAAACGATTGATTTAATGTGTTGCCAGGAGTTTCTCATTCAAGATTTCCTGAGAGGTGAGTGAGGACAGGCTGGAAAAACAATCTAGACCAGGGGTCTCAAACTGGCTATCCTCAAGCTGTTGAAAAACAGTTAAGTCCCATGAGGCATTGCAAGTCCCATGAGGCACTGCCCAAAAGCAACATAAACCCTAAAAAGATGTTGATATTTGCAGGCCTGTACTCACCCCTTGGCGAGGCACTGTGGCTTTCACATATATTTGCAAATGTGTGGAACTAAACCCTTTTGTTTTGTTTTTTTTTTAACGTCAATTGTTTTATTTTATTTTTTTGCAGGCTGGCTGGTAAGTGTGCTGGGAAATTTGTTAGTTTGTGCAGTACTCACCCCTTGCAGCTCTGACATCAGCTTCATCAGATCTTCCTGCTGCTGAGCCCCAATATCTTTACTCTGCAGAGAAGAAAGGTAAACACAGAGAGGCTAAACATTAAGCAGAATTGTCAGTAAATAGATGAAAACGTAGCAATTATCTGCAACACAACCTCAAACCCAAACGTGACATTAACATTTGTAATATGAACAGTTATGTATATTTAGAAGACAAAAGACAACACAGAATTATGTGAAAATGTGGGTGGGTGTGCGTATATAAAAAGCAGAGGAAGTGAGACAGGAAAGATGACCTCTTGAAATAGTCAAACTTCCCCACTTGAATCCGCCAAAACTCAACTCCTCCCATAATGGGCCACATCTCACCAAGACTACATCCAAGTGAATCTATAATGAAGTGTTATGTTTGTAATGCAGAAGTAAATCTACTTTTGGATGAGAAGGGTTAGAAATATTATGTCCCCATTAAAGAAATGTTACCTATACTCCTTTACTCCCTATTCTGACTGAAAGTGGCATCTCCAGAAGAGACAAAAAACACTGGTGGGATTTTTTTATTTCCCCATAAAGTTTTTAGTAGAGAACACACATATGTAGAGTATCACAGAAATACATAATAAAAGTCAAATGACAATGGTCAAAGTATGTGAATATCGTAACTTAGGGTTTATGAACATCAAAATGTTAAATAACGGTAAACTGAAGAGGGAGAACCCTGCATCTGTGGAGTAATGTCCTGTAGACACGACCGGTTTTCCCATCGGAATAAACGCTAATGCCCCGTACACACGATAGGATTTTCCGATGGAAAATGTGTGATAGGACCTTGTTGTCGGAAATTCCGACCGTGTGTGGGCTCCATCACACATTTTCCATCGGAATTTCCGACACACAAAGTTTGAGAGCAGGCTATAAAATTTTCCCACAACAAAATCCGTTGTCGGAAATTCCGATCGTGTGTACACAAACCTGACGCACAAAGTGCCACGCATGCTCAGAATAAATTAAGAGATGAAAGCTATTGGCTACTGTCCCATTTATAGTCCCGGCGTACGTGTTTTACGTCACCGCGTTCAGAACGATCGTATTTTCCGACAACTTTGTGTGACCGTGTGTATGCAAGACAAGTTTGAGCCAACATCCGTCGGAAAAAATCCTAGGATTTTGTTGTCGGAATGTCAGAACAAAGTCCGACTGTGTGTACGGGGCATAAAAGGTTTTTCTGACGGAGTTTCAACGGAATTCCGCTCAAGCTGTCTTGCATGCACACGGCCACACCAAATTCTGACCGTCCAGAACGCGGCGATGTACGATGGGACTAGAAAACGGAAGTTCAATAGCCAGTAGCCAATAGCTTCCGTCTCGTACTTGCGTCAGAGCATGCGTCGTTTTCGGTACGTCGGAACAGCATACAGACTATCGGTTTTCCTGATAGGAATTGGTTCCTTTGGAAAAATTTAGAACATGTTCTCTTTCTAGGTCCGTCAGAATTTTCTACGTAAAAAGTCCGATGAGGCATACACACGATCGGAATAGATGATGAAAAGCTCCCGTCTGCCTTTTTTGGTCGGACATTCTGCTCGTGTGTACACGGCATTAGAAGCTTCTTGGGTTCGTGATTTTTGATTGGGCTTGTGGGTTTTATAACCTTGTGGGTAAGATAGGCGTTATGGAGGAGGTGGGAATGTTTTGGTCAAGTCGGGGTGTATTGAGGAGGGTTCTGATGGAGCGGAGTGTTCTAGGTCGGGTTCAGAGCAAGGGCTTCTGTGTATCTAGGAGGATGCTTAGGTGTCTAGGAGGAGGCATGTCAGTGATAAAAAGGGGTACTTGGTATGTTCAGGGAGGGAGGGATAGGAGAGAGGAGGAAAGGGGGTGGGGGATGCAGTATAATTTTGTAGGTAGTGACAGGGGACTGGGGGGAGTGTTATCCATCTCTCTCTCTCCCCCCCCCCCCCGGTGGGGGGAGATAGGGGGGGCAGTGGGTTTTGTGTAAACGTGGCCGATGAAAATAGCTTGTTGTTCTTGATCTAAGAGAGTATAAGGGGGTGCCCGAGTTGAGTCTGGGTTTATGTAGGTGTCATAGGGAGATGTCCGGTGGGAGGTGTATTGGCAGTGGTGAGGTCTTTGTAATCTTTTTGTCTGGAAGTGGGTCCAGCAGGCCCAATTGGATGAGAATTTAAAGGGTGTATCCACTGGTGGGATTTTTTCGCCCACTAATTATGCATGCCAGGGGGCATTTTCACTCTTGCTGACCGCTAATTTGGGGGCATATTTTTCTTTTCACAAACTACAAATATAAGGGGGCATTTTTTCCCCTGATGACCCTCAACATAGGGGAGTATTCCTTTCCCCACTGAACGCAAATTTAAATGGGCATTCTTTTCCCACTGACTACCAATGTAAGTAGCCATTTTTCTTCCCACTGAATACCTATGTAAGAAAGCATTTTACTGACATATAATCACACAGTACTGACATATAATCACACACATAGGTTGGACTTGATGGACTTGTGTGTTTTTTCAACCTCACCTACTATAAAAAAAAAAAAAATAAAACATTTCTTCCCATTGACTACCAATGTAAGGGGGCACTATTCTATACATCCTTATCAGTGACCAGAAATCTAAGGTGGCATTCTTCTTCCTTACGACCAGCAGTATAAGGCTCGATTCACACCAATGCATTTTTGAATGCTTTTTGCAGTTGTGAACATGTTCCATAGGAACCCATGTTAAAATCAATGCATTTTTTGTTTAGAGAAAGGGTCGGTGACTTTTTTTCCCCTCAAAATGCAGCATTTTGCATGTAATTGAATTCATTCAACCCACATTCAAAACGCAAGTACTGCGTTTTTAATGCAATTTTACTGCGATTTGCGGTTTGCGAGATGGGTGTTTATTTTTTTGGCTTTACATTCACTGTATATAGCTGGTTGCTAAAGAGCGGGCCGGGAAGTCGGCCGCTGAGTCATCATGAATGTAAAAAAATAAATTTGCCGGGTAAAAAAATGCACGAAAAAAAAAAAAAAAAAAAAAAATTGGCATGGGGTCCTCCCCCCAATACAAGACCCTTAGCTGAGCATGCAGCCCGGCAGGTCAGGAAAGGGAGGGGGATGAGCGAGCGCCCCTTCCTGAACCATATCAGGCTGCATGCCCTCAACGTGGGGGGGGTGCTTTGGGGTGGAGGGGGCTCTGCCCCTCCACACCAAATGTACCCATGTTGAGGGCATGCGGCCTGATATGGAGAACCAGGACAAGGGCCTCTTCCCCACAACCCTGGCCGGTGGTTGTGGAGGTCTGCAGGAGGGGGACTTATCAGAATCCAGAAGCCCCCTTTAACAAGTAGGCCCCCAGATACCGGCCCCTCCATGTAAATGGGTAGGAGGTACAAATTCTTTTTGCCGGCAATTCCTTTTTTCTTACATTCAGCTGACAGCTTTCTGGCCCGCTTCTTATACAGTAAAAGAAAAAAAAAAAAAGAACAAATTGCAAATCATGGCAAAACTGCTGTAAAATCTAAAAGGAAAGCACAGCAGAAACAATCAAAAGCAACATGCATAGATGTGAAATCGAGCCTAAGGGGGAATTCATCACTGACCACAAACTAAGGGGGCATTCTTCCTTATGAACAGCAGTATAAGAGGGAATACATCCTTCTCACTGAACACAAAACTAAGGGGGCATGCTTCTTCCTTATGAACAGCAGTACAAGTGGTGACTTCATCCTTCCCACCAACCATCATTGTAAGGGGGCATTTGCGCCTGCTGAACACCAAGTCTTATTCTTGTTGAGCACCACTTTAGGAAGCCATTCTTTCTGCTGACAAAGAATAAAAGGGGGCAGTCTTCTTCCAAAAGGCTCGTATATGGGGGATTCTTTTCTCTTGCTGACAAAGATAATATGGTGCATTCTTCTTTCCAAAACACGTATATAAAAGCACTGTCCTTCTGCTGACCCCCAATGTAAGGAAGAATGTTTCTTTCTTGAATATAAGGGGGCATTTTTCTTTCCACTGACTTCCAAGGTAAGGGAACATCTTTCCCCCCTGCTGAGAAAAGAATATATAAGGGAGCATTCTTCTTCCCAACAACTCCCATGTAAGGGGCTTCTTTCATCATGCTGAAAAAGAATATAATGGGTAAGGCCTCTTCATGAAAACACCCATGTAATGGGCACCTTGTCTCCTGCTGACATTAACTATACGGAAAAGGCTTCTTCCCATTAACAACCATGCAAGGAACATCTTTCACTAAACTATAAGGGGGAAGCTTCTTTCCAATAATTCCAGGGGCATCTTTCTCCATACCAACAGAGAATTTAAAGCGGGGGTCCACCTATCTATGCTTTTTTTTTTTTTGAGTTCATTCACAAACTTTTCTTCTCAGCATTACATACTCACATATTGTGTGTAATATGTCCGCCTGTGTCAGATTTCGTTGGAAAGAATGCAGGCGGGTTTCCATCTTCATTGTGGGCATTTGAAGCCCACAAGCATTTATTTCCTGGATGTGGTGAATGCTGTGCTCCCAGCATTCACTGCTCGTTCCCGCACATGCTCAGTGGCATCCTGGGAAGCCTGAGACTAGCTCCCAGGAGTCTGGGAGAGGCTAGAAACACGCCTACTCCCACGGGAGGAGAACCAGGAAGTGCAAAGAAGAATAGAAAAATAAAAGGTAATTACGGCGATTTAAATTTTTTTAAACGGCATGTCAGCATCTAGGCAAGGAAGAGAATGCATACAAATATTGTTCAAAATTTGGGTGGAACTCCGCTTTAAGGGGGGAGACTTTTTCTAAAATACATCCATGTGAGGGACATGTTTTCTCCTGTCAACAATGAGTTTAAAGGGAAGTGGATTCTTCCCAATAAGATCTTTGTAAGGAACATTTTTCTTCCTGCTGACAACTAAAAGGGGGATGCTTCCTCCCAATAGCACCCATGTAGGGGATAAAGAATAGATGAGGGAAGGCTTCTTCCCAATGAGACCATTGTAAAGGAGATCTTTCCTCCTGTTGGCAAAGTATGCAAGGGAGAAGGCTTCCTCCCAATAAGTCCCTTGTAAGAAACATCCTTCCTCCTGCCAACAAAAAAAATGGGGCACCGGGCAAAGCTACTTCCCAATGACACTCCTATAAGGCATATCTTTCCTCCTGCCGACAAACGGATGGGCTTCTTCCCAATGGCACCTGCTGACAAGAACTATAACAGAGAAGTCCACTTCCAATACAACCCATGTAAACATGCCTTCCTCCTCCTGAACACCTGTATCAACCTCAAACAAACAATATCAACAATTTGCCTGGAAATTACCTTAAAAGGACCATTATTATAAAAAAAAAAATATTGTATTCCGATATCTGTAGGCAATTTAATAATGGTATTCCGTATATGATATTTTTTTTTTTTCATGTGTTTATTTATTTTTACATGGAGTCTGGCAAATCATAGGAGTTGGGAAAATTTATTACGACTGCTGGGTGAGCTTCAGAAGTTGCAACTCAAGCCGTGTGAATAAAAGGCAAGCATTGTCCCTGACCCTTGGCAGTGTTATTGTCCAAGCCCCTCTCAATAACACTTTTGCTGCACAGCTGGGGCAAGGTGTAATTGTGAACGACATTATGGATAATGGCATGGGAAACAAAAAAAAAAAAGGATTATTTATTGTTCTTCATACTGGCCCTTCAAGTCCTGCTTAGGTCTAAAGGTCAAGCCAGTACCTCTAAAACAGGGATAGTTTGTAATTATGAGATAACAAGAAGTGGGAAACCTACAACAGGAATCTGAAAAGACCTCCAATACAAAAGAGAAAATAGAAATTGCCCCCTGAAGATACCATACAAGTCCTAACCTTTTTGGTGAGACGGGTTAGGTCCTCTCCGATATGTGCCAGCCGGGGGATGAGGTGTGTGGTGTAAACATCATTGAGTGCTGCATAATCTCGACTCTCCTGGCGCGTGTGGTTTAGAATCATATACAAGCAATTCACAGGGGACAGGAGATGTTGTTGTTCCTTCCTAAAGAGGCAATAGTTGGCATGAAGAGACAAGGCTTAGGGTTAGTGTACATGGAAAGTGTATGTCAAGGTACAAAGCAAAAAAAAAAAAAAACACACACAAATGCAATACATCTCTGCTGTACATGCACTTTTCCACAAGTTTTATCGTTTTAAAGACCCTGCAAGTACAGAAAAATAGCCTTTGTCTGCCGGAAATACACTGCACTCCTAATTTCCTATCGCGAGCTGACAACACACTTTATTTTTGTTGACTGAGTGGTGTCAGCCCTGCCTATTTTTCTTTGCGACTGTAAACTGCTCAAGACATTCCTGTTTTCTTATCCACAAAATAGAGATTTGTTGACTTGTAGTCCAAGATAAGAACACAAAATGGTCTCTTAATAATACAGGCAGAGATAATACAGAGTCGAATTTCCGACAAAATCATCTATTACTCTTTTGCATTTATCAAACAGATGAAGAATAAATACTTACAATTATTTATTTATGAGTAGTGGCGGCATTTTTTTGGGGGGGGGGGGCAGCAATTCATCCACCCCCCCCCCCGCCGGACAGTCGGTTCTCCCGCATCTCCACCCCGGTTGGTCAATTGGTACCCGCAATATCCCATCTAGGTCACGGTGGCTTCACCCTGCGTCTCCTCCTCCCCTCTGCTTCCCGGCGGTGCCGCTTCCCCTGCGTCTCCTCCCTCCACCTCTGCGACGGCCAATAGGATTGCTTTTCCTCTCAGCCAATTGGGTCTCAGGAACCACTTCCTGATCTGGGATTGGCTGGGAGGAGAATCAGGAAGACAATAGCGAATATTAATTTGCTATTGTCACACAACTGGGTGGGCTCTGGGTGCAGTGCACCCTTTTTTGAAGCCAGTTAGAGGCTCTGGCTCTAATCATGCGTTTCTAATAAATAAAAACATTTTTTTAAAAATTGGAATCCATGCGTCCGGCGCCCTGCATGTAAATTAGGGGCCAGGCGCATGGATTAGGGGGGCGGCGCCCCTGCTCCCTGTATGGACAGGCCGCCGCTGTTTAAGAGACACAAAGGGGCTGATTTACTGAAACTGGAGAGTGCAAAAGCAGCTGTGCTTTGCTCTCTTCAGTTTTAGTAAATCAACCCCCAAGGGTGCAAATAAATAACATTTATAGTTCGGGTTTACATAAATAATTTTATTTATACCCTGTTTCCCCGAAAATAAGACCTAGCGTGATTGTCGGTGATGACTGCAATATAAGCCCTACCTTGTTTCCCTGAAAATAAGCCCTACCCTGAAAATAAGACCTACAAGGACTTTAACTAGGGTTTATTTGGGGGGTAGGGCAGCCATCATCGACAATCACGCTAGGTCTTATTTTCGGGGAAACAGGGTATAATATATATATATATATATCACTGAAATAAACACCAGTACGCCTATGATCTATACCCTTCCTCCAGATGAAGCCACGTGAGGTGGCGAAACTCGTAGAAGTGGAGCCTGGTGATGGAATCTTGTTGCAACTGAGTGAGACCTTTCTGATGCATTATCTATGCTTTAAAAACTTTTTAATATGCTGAGCAGCTGTCCTGCTGCATTCTGAACACAGGTAGTCAGCTGCTCGGGACAGGCACAGAGTTGAAAATTTTCTGTCCTAACAAAGGGGGGAAAAAAGTTTTCCTATGCAGTGGGGCTGTGCTTGCACTACATCATGGGTCAACCGATCGTTTTGGTGTACGGGATTGGAGAACAGAGAAATACTTACCTAATCCTACCTGTGCCCCCCCCCCTCCCCCCTGGACTAGTGGTCTTGAACGGTGGACTCTTCCTCACGTCATTAAGCCCATTGACCTGCTCTGGAAGTGAGGACATCAAGAACAGTCCACCACTGGATCGTCGGGGAGTGCCATTTGCTGGTGAAGAGGAGGATCAGGTGAATCAGGTGCGATGCATACTAGCTCATTATGCCTTTTGTCTTACAGGGTTTTTTTTGTTTGTTTGTGTTCCAAGAGTTTACAACCTCTTTAATGGAATCCCTTGGGGACTCCCAGTCACCAGAACTAGTGTCCCCATTGGAAGATTACTTCTGGAGACAACCCAAAATGTGGGATTTTTTTCACTTCCGATGATAAAAGGTAAACAGGACAAATATAGAGGGTGAATCTCCCTAACGGGGGCACAGACAGCACAGGGGTGCTAATCCATCTCCACTCTATACAAAACTTTAAAAAAAAAAAAAAAAAAAGTATTTTGGTTTCTATGCATTTGTTAAGAGAACTGATCCAAAAAGTTAGAGACCCCTTCAAATTGGCTATTCTATTTTTACATTCCTTAAATACCTCATGCCTGGACCACTACTTTTACTACTATTTAACTCATGCATTTATTTATTTCCTTAGTGAATTGACTTTAACCTCAAGGACCGAGCCTGTTTTTCAGACTCGGTGTTTACAGTTAAAAACAAGTTTTTTTGCTACAAAATTACTTAGAACCCCCAAACATTATACATTTTTTTTTCTAACACCCTAGAGAATAAAATGGCGGTCATTGAAATATTTTTTGTCACACCGTATTTGCGCAGTGCTCTTACAAGCGCACTTTTTTGGAAAAAATTCACTCTTTTGAATTAAAAAATAAGACATCAGTAAAGTTAGCCCAATTTTTTTTTATATTGTGAAAGCTGTTACGCCGAGTAAATTTTTACTCAACATGTCACGCTTCAAAATTGTGCCCGCTCATGGAATGGCGTCAAACTTTTACCCATAAAAATCTCCATAGGCGACATTTAAAAAATTCTACAGGTTGCATGTTTTGAGTTACAGAGGAGGGCTAGAATTATTGCTCACACTCTAACAATCGCGGCGATACCCCACATGTGTGGTTGGAACACTGTTTTCATATGCGGGCGTGATTTACGTATGCGTTCGCTTCTGCGCGTGAGCTCGTCAGGACGGGGCGCTTCAAAAATTTTTTTTTTCTTATTTTACTTTATTTTATGGATTTTAAAATGTTTAAAAAAAAATGGATCACTTTTATTGCTATTACAAGGGATGTAAGATCTGGGGTCAAAAAGCCTTCAGATCTCATATTTGGACTTAAATGCAAAAAAAAAAAAAAAAAAAAAAAAAATGTTGTCATTTGAAAAAATGACAAAAAAAAAAATGCCCCTTTAAGAAGTATAGGCGGAAGTGACGTTTTGACGTTGCTTCCGCCCTGCTATGGTATGGAGACGGGTGGAGGCCATCTTGCCCTCACTCGTATCCATACCCAGCTAGGAAGAGGACTCGATTGCCTCCGTCGCTACTGATGGCTCGGTTAAGCGGCAGAGGGCGCCGGGGAGCGGCCCTCTCCCACCGCAAGCGGTGATCTCGTGGCGAATCCGCCGCAGAGACCTCCATTATCATAAACCGGACCGCCCACTGAAGAGATGGATATCTCGGTTATGGCAACAGCTTTCAAGATATCCATCTTTCAAGTTCCGACCTATATATACAGTGGGCGGTCTGGAAGTGGTTAATGCTGTATTAGGAGTTATTTACCTCATGTTCTTGGTTTGTGAGGTTAATAACTCATAAGGTGATAGTGAATTGACATTTTCAGCCTCTCATGAGATAATTGTAAAAAAAATGTCACGTGACTCAATTATTTTATGAGATATTCTTTAGTGAATTGAGCCCAGAGTGACATGTCTGTACAGTTTGTGTTAGCACATATTCTAAAGCCCCATACACATTATTAGATCTTCTGCAGATTTTTGTCTTCAGATTTACCAAGACCATGTAGTGCAAGTGCCTGCCTGATTGCATATACTGTATTTATTGGCGTATAACACTCACTTTTTCACCCTAAAACTGCAAATAGCGTGTGTGCGTGTTATACGCCAATACTTCAATTTCAGCTGCCTCAGAGGGGACAGGGAGGGGGGCGGGATGAGCGCGGTCAGATTACATGCAGTGAGAATCTCCTGTTTACTTGGCAGCCTCTGTAATAGGAAGTCCCGTCTCCTGGGCTGCCATTGGACCACTGTTATGTCTATCATAGGAGATTCTCACTGTATGTAATCAGTCTGCGCTCATCCCACCCCCCTCCCTGTCCCCTCTAGGCTGCAGGTGGGCATCGATCAGGCTGCACTGATGGCAATGGTGAGGCTGCTGCATTGATGTGGACTGATGAGGTTGCATTGATGGCACTTGTGAGGCTGCAGATGGGCACTGACCCTTATTTTGTTTCAAAGTTCCTTATTTAAAATTGAAGTTTTTTTCCTGAAACTTCCCTCTTAAAATTAATGTGCGTGTTATACACCTGTGCGTGTTATACGCTGATAAATACGGGTAAATTGAAACTCTTGAGGTTTGACCTCATATATTGGTAACTATATATATATATATATATATATATATATATATATATATATATATATATATATATATATATATATATATATATATATATATATGGTTTTGGTAAATCTGAAGACAAATTCTGTGGTTTCAGCAAAAAAAAATCATTGTCTATGGCCGGCTTTAGTCGACTCTTGAAACTGCATGTGCATGCATTCTGTGCAAAAGGGAGAAAATTTGAATGTCATTAGGCTTTTTCTATTTTATTCCGAATGAATTGTTATTCTTTCATAATAAAATAAAGTGGTTTGAGAAAATACCAATATATGCCCATTAGATGGAGCTGGCAATCACTGTAAATAAATATTTATTTCCTACGACCATCAGAACCAATCTAGTGGACATACGTATATGGGGTCAATTTACTAAGAGTTAAACAACGGCAAATATAATGCGGTAAAATAGCTCTTGCGTTAAATCTATTTTGAAAGTGCAATTCCCTTCAAGAATTTTGCGGGCGCCGGCGGTACAGCAGCGCTAAGTATAGCGCCGCTTTACCGTCGTTTTAGCGGCGCTAGTGGGACGGTTTTAACCCCCCGCTAGCAGCCGAAAAAGGGTTAAAACTGCAGCAGCGCTTTGCGGGCGGGTTTGCAGCGCTGCCCCATTGTTTTCAATGGGAAGAGGCACTTTAGGAGCGGTAAATACACCGCTCCTAATGCGCTCCAAAGATGTGGCTTGCAGGACTTTTATGACCGCCCTGCCAGCGCACCACTCCAGTGTGGAGTGCATTGAGCAGCTCTTTCGGGGGGTTTTGCAGGCGCTATTTTTAGCACTTTAGCGCCTGCAAAGTGTGAAATAACAAATGCGGTGTTTGTTCAACTGAGCAGTTCCCCACTGGCAGCTGAATGTAAAAAAAGCATGCTGGCAAATAAAAATTATGAAAAAATAAAACAGTGTGGCCCCCCCAATGCATACCAGGCCCTCTGGGTCTGGTATTGATTTTAAGAGGAACCCCACGCCAAAATGTAAAAAAAAAAAAATACTGCGTGGGGTGCCCCCCAAAATCCACACCAGACTATTATCTAAGCAAGCAGCCCGGCAGCCACATGCCCTCAACATGGGGACAAGGTGCTTTGCCAAAGCACACCCCCCCTTCCATGTTGAGGATCGTCCTGGTATGGTTTAGGGGGAGGGGGCCCGCTCCTTAGCAATCAGCTTATGGGGGGATGGGGGGGACCCCCATGCTGTTTATGACACATACCACATGTGATACTGCCAGCAAAACCCTGGTGATAAATATCGCATTTTTTTTTTTTTTTTACTCTCTGTTCCGTTTGTGAATTGGACTTAAAAGTACAATTAAAGGCAAAACCTTTTTTTTGTTTTGTTTTGGATAGAATGCAGAGGGATTAGAATGCTTTTTCATTTCTACTGCTGTCTGCGCCCGCGTTAGCAAGATTCACCCTCCCTATTTGTCCTGTTTACATTATCATTTAAAATGAAAGTAAAAGAAAATCCCACATTTGGGGTTGTCCCCAGAAAAGTAATAGAGAAGAAATCTTCCAATGGGGACACTAGTTCTGGTGACCTGGGGGTCCCCAAGGAATTCCCCTAAAATTGTGGGGATTTCTTCTCACTTCCTGTTTGGTGTTGGGACAGGAAATGAAGGGAAATCTCCCCAAAGGAACACATATGGCGGGAAAAAAAAAAAAATCTGACATGGGTTATAACCTTCCCTTGCTCTATCCAAAATGAAAAAAAAAAAAAAAAGTTTTGCCTATAGCTCTACTTTAAGAGCTTACCGCATGTTTTTTTTTTTTTTTTTTAAATATTTAACAGCACATTTTTCATTTTGCTGTAAATACTGCGTAATCTTTTTTTTTTATTATTGTGAATTTGACTGTATTTATCGCATGTGATAATTTATGCAAATGAGTCACGTGACCGTATTATTGCATGCAGTAAACGCTAGTGAATTGACCCTATAATGAGATATTATCCAGAATAACTCTACTCTGTATGAGTGAATAACATTCAAACTGGAGAGAAAAGAGCTAACAGCCTTTGATTTTGTGCCCATCTGCTCAGAATGAATGTACATGCAGTTCACGAATAGCTCTGCAATTTTTTTATAAATACAATCCTTCGTACCAAAAAAAAAAAATAAGGGTCACAAGGCATTCTTTTAATGAAAGCTGCAGATGTAATCATATGTAAAAAAAAATACTTTAAACAAGCTTCTATGAGATTTTATTGATTGGGTTGTAGATACTTTATATTTTAGGGTTTAGGAGTGTGTGTGTGTGTGTGTGTGTGTGGGGGGGGGGGGGGTTGGAGGTGAAGGGTTAAAGTTTATCTAAAGCCATTTTTTATAGGGTGGTGAGGGATCCCTGTCAGGTTTCTATTGCTGTCTGTGTCCCAGTTGGAAAGATTTACTTTCTTTAATTTTGTTCCGGTGACCATTGTCACCAGGCCCATGCCTGAAGGTGAGGCAAAAATCATTGTCACCAAAGCGGCAATAGAAGGGAAATCTTTCATTGGGGACACTTGTTCTGGTGCTCGGGTCATTGCTTTTTTAATTGACACAACTGCTGCTCCAAATGCTACTAGCCCCATTTCTCATCTTCCAAATTTAAATGTAACACATTTAGAACAGCGATAGTCGGAGTAGCAAGATGGATGCTGGCACAAAAGGATGCACTATATTGCTCTCGCTATGACGACATTTATAATTAAAGGGATTGTGTCCAGAGAAGGATTGAGCTGGGTTCCTTTGTGACTCTGAGATGACTAAATGCTGTGAGCTGCTATGGAAGCTTTTGCTAGAAGATGTGACAATGTGCAAAATTAAACGATGCCCTTTGGAACCACGTCCTTTTCCATGGCAACCAATCAATGAGGAAGCATGGAAAACTTTGCACGGTGTACTTTACTGGCACATGAAAATCCATCTTTGGCATGAAAAGGCTAGTTGGTTGTGCTTGCCTCTAAGGCCAAAGTTTTCCAGTCCCCCCCTTAATGTGTCCAGCTTCTAGAGCAGACACCCCCCGGGGCAAAGTTTCCCAATCCTCTCCTGGAAGTGTCCAGCAGCCCTTCTAACCCAAGATTCCATGGAACCTATGGCACCTATAATAAATAAATAAACCCTGGGGATCCTCCAGAAGTTGTAGATGCAATTTCTGCCTCTCAGATAAGTAACAATTGACACCAATTATCTTTTTAGCTATCTAAGGAAGAGAGGTGGCATATTCTTCCTACAGATCACAAATTTAAGGAACATTTGTCCCATTGACCATCCCACTAGTGTACCATAAGTTGTAGATATAGCAATTAATTGCAGCTTCCCTTAAGCCTAGTACACACTAGAGCTTGGGAGGAGATCCTGTACTAACTATCCAAAGTTAGTACAGCGATGTGCCCCACTGAGCTATTGTGTTCTGACACCAGAACACACTGGTCAGCACTCTCAGCCATTGGTTGAAAGCGCTGATCGGATGCCGATCAGCAGTTCTCTTTCGGTCATGCCCCTTCAACAGAAGCTGGATGTTCAAGTTTCTATATTCAAGTTACATAGTTAGTAAGGTTGAATAAAGACACCAGTCCATCCAGTTTAACCCAAGTGAGTGTGGGAGCGGATCTACAATTATCCCTAACCCTGTATATCGCACACTCACATCAGTCCCTACCCTCAATCCAAGGTCCCCACTCATATACTAGGGTCAATTTTGGACAGAAGCCGATTAACCTACCAGCATGTCTTTGGAGTGTGGGAGGAAACCGGAGTGCCCGGAGGAAACCCACGCAGACACAGGGAGAACATGCAAACTTCAGGCAGGTAGTGTGATTGGGATTCGAACCAGCAACTCTTCTTACTGCTAGGTGAGAGTGCTACCCACTACACCACTGTGCCGCCCCAATAGAGTTTCTATTGAACCGGCCGACACCACCCGATATTCAGCCTGTGTGTACGGGGCTTTGGACCAGAAAGTTATTTCAAAGGTTCCTCCCTGTTAAAAAGTTTGAAGAAGGCTTTCCTAGAGTAACTAATCAGATAGGGGTTGATAATAGATAGCCTTGAGTAGTTCTTCACATTTCTGAGAAAGGAAACTACATATCCCTATCTACTGCCCATATACTTTTTTTTACTATGCTATTATTAACCCTATCTTATTTTTTTAATTCTGAGGACTCCTACCAGCCTTACACAACACCGGTTAGACAGTCACCTGAAACCATGGTGCTCCTTGGAGTTGCGGATTTTGGCAGAGAAGCGGTCGCTTAGTTTCTCCAAGCTTCGGGAATATTCCAAATTAATCTCAGCTTTCCTGCGCAAGAACTCGCTCATGTCCTGCAGCAACTGCTGGCGGAAATCCACCTGTGCGTCCAAACATTTCACTTGCTCGGTCAGCTGGACGCGAATCTCTAGAGAGAGAGGCAGAGAAGAGGTCACATAGTCAGTTGGTGCTCTGCATCAAGTCTTGAATTTTTTATCACAGCATTTATATTGAACTAAAATTGTTCTACTGTGCGCACACAGCAAGTTTGCATCAAACAAAAACATATTCAAGTAGAAAAAATCTGAATGCTTTTACTTTTTTCCTTCCTCAAAAACCAGCATTTTGGTAATGAGAAAATACATTTTATTTTCATAGCTAGCTTAGGAAGACGTTTAACTCTTTCATCACCAGAGTGATTGATGACTCTGGCCAAATAAAAGACATCAGTATGTTTTAGTTAACTGAACAGTAACTGTATTAATGATTTACATACCACAATCATTTTTAAAGTTATTTGGCACAGTGTCTTAATAAAGATCTTGCCTCCTTTTTTGTAATTATAGGCTGACAAATGCACAAATATGTAAAAAAAAGGATTGTTTTTCCATGTTCGTATATTTTTCAATACTGTAATTGTATCTGACATTTACATTATTAAAATATGTATAGTATTAAATAGATTGCATTGCAGATGCCACTGCAGCCTGAAGGTGGTGGTGTTCAATGCAGGCTGAAAGTTTTTATTTTAGTGAAGCCACCAGCCTGTATGTGATCACTGTGTACCACAGTGATCACATGATCCAGGACCACTATGATTGGCACCCACTTGTCTACAGTCAGTGATAGCTGAGACTGAGAGACAAAGTGTCGGCTGCTGCTCCTCAAAGGGAGGACTTTTTTTTTTAATGTATCCCCAGCATGGGGCATCATGATGGGGAATGTTTATCTACAGATTGCAGGTGGGAAAGAACATAATGACATAATTATTAAAGGGTTAGTCCACCTGAAATGGATATTCCAGTTTTTCATAGATAATAGAGAGAGTAAAACCACCAGACTTATATCCCTTAGGAGTTCTATCAGTGAAATATCTGTACTTCAGTTCAAGGGCATGCACTCAATTATACGTGTGTCCCACTCTCTGTTAGAATCTGGAGGTACTGAAACATGCAAAGATGGGAGGAAACATGCAAAATTCCCAGATGATCAGGAATTATGTCTGGAAATTGTCAATGCAGGGTATACATCAAGCCAGGACTGATTCAACCCATCAGGCTTTATCTGTAAATATATTATAACTCTTGGGTGGACTGGCCCTTTGAAAATAACCTATAACCTAATTAATTTTAGGCTATAGCAAAGCATGACATGTTTATATCCCTAATGTATCATATGTTCATGATCATATTTCATATACAAATTCCTGCTAGTCAGTGAATGCAATCATAATCCTTAAAGCTGAATTCACTTAAATACTTTCCTAAAATTTTTCCTGAGTAGCCACAATGAATATAAATCTACCTCTTTGAGTGTACAAAATACCTTAAGAAATGGTTGTAAGAGTATCGGTTTTTGAATAAACACCATCAACGGTGCAGTGTTTATAGTGAAAAGTCTGTTCTACTGACACTTATTTTCCAGGCTTTACATAGGAAGATCAGTAAAGCGCAATCAATGCGCTGAACTACTCCGTAGGATTGTAACTATGGTTGCAAATGAGGATATGATTCTTAAAAAACAGTAATATTGTTTTCAACATATAAAGAAGATTAATCACAAATATGGTAAAATAAAAAAAACAAACATACTAAAGCTTGATGACGTTAGATTTTTTTAAATGGGTTTCTCATTAAAAAAAAAAAAAATCTTAGAACATCCTAAAATTGGGCAATCTGACGTGAAGAAAAAAAATGCATAAGAGATTCCCTTCAATGAAACGGCATGCCAAAACCATCAACGGTTCTAGAGCTAGAGAAAACCGAATATGCAAATTTTGACTTTTGAGCTTGACCTTGGCCATGCTGTTTCTGTCTGCTATTGATCGATGAGGCCTTCCATCATGTTAGAAGATCAACTGAAAAGTTTGTAAAATGAGAAGATCAGTTTTCACGTATGGTCACCTCTACTTTTACCTCTACATTTTTGCTTCACATCAGATTGACCACAGCTTTTTCTGCACAACGTCTCATGGGATGGGTCTTTTGGCCTGAGACTAGGGAAATTTTTGCTACCAGGTGACAAGGCCTAGCCACTGTCTTGCACATTAGCCCTTTTATTTATTTTTTTCTCACTTTGTATGTCACTACACTTATTTTTGTATCACCCTTTACTCAGGATTTTAGGGTGTATGTCTTCAGGTCTACCATGAAATCTAGGGGGAGTATGTGTGTCCATCAGGTTTCTTCCTTCCCTGCCTTGGGGGGGTTCTCCTTGAGAAAGCCCCCCACCGAGTACTCATTGGTCGACTTTGGTAGAGCATGAGGTCTAAGGTCTGTCGGGCATGTTGGCTAGGTGCGTCTTGCTCTAATCAGAAGTCTTGTGCCCCAGGGGCAAGGGAGGGGACCTTGACACACCCTAGTACACTTTTTGTGTGTGTTCACAGGTTCACTTTGGTGTTTTGTTTTTGCGCACCATACTGTGGGCTCAAAAAAAAAAAAAAAATCAGAAATGCTTGGGTTTGAGACAGATTTACTTTAATCCTGACCCAAAAGGTGCCCATATACTATATAAAGTTCATCCAGTGACTGATAAACAGGAAGAGATGCACTATGTGGGTGGCCCTGTTGGCCCTAACCTTCCTTATATCCTTCAACTGAAAAATCAAAAAAGCCAGATGGAAACATTTTTGGACGTGCAGCGACTGTGGGTACTCTAACAGCCACTGATCCTTCCGCACTGTATAGCTTATAATCTAAAAGTGTATGGCCAGATCAACACAAACTTTTTGTCCTACCCTTAAAAAAACAGTTTGGATTTATCAGCCCCCTGAATTTTTAGCTCTGAAAGATATCACCCCTGTCCCAATGACACGAATACGAGCAAACAAAAGATATCCATTTTGTTGTGACCTCAACATATTGGTCCCAAATTCTCATAGTCCCTCTGCAGCAACAGTGGAAACAATACTCCTCTATTCTGGGCAGAGTCCTTCACAATGCACCATTATGTCAGTGTTCATGGTGTTTTTGATCCCATGCCCTTCTTGTACAAGGTCACAAACACCAGAAAGAAAAACTGTAGACCTTCAAACCCTCAGAACATTCAAAAATGATGATGGGGTGGGGGATCTGTGCCATACAGCATGGGTGTAATTCAGCTGTGAATCGAGCATAGGGACATCGGAGATGATATCACCTGGACTTTGGAAAAGGGGTCTATAAGGACTGAAGAGATGCAAGGTGGGAAAAAAAAGCAGCTGGGGTGACACAGAGGTTGAATAGTGAATAGTGGGTGGCTGCGGCAGGCGTGGATATGAATGAATCTATCTCTTCATATAGGGGGTGGCAGCCGTGGATAGAGGGGGCAGCAGCCGGACGCCCCACCACTGCCATGTAGCTATATAGCATTTATAGAAAATTACAGCGGCTGCAGATTGAAAAGGAAAGGTAATTTTTAATAACATTCAATTACAATAGGACTTGTATCGCAATTGTACGCGCTATATTATTCTTTCTTTATTTGTCATTTTTTTTCCTGCTTCATTACAGCCAATTGTATTTAATTTTTTATTGTCTTAATAATTAATTTTTGTTTTTTTAATGCACTAATGGATATCCTCTTGTCATACAGAAATCCTTATTTTCTTTTACACACTTTTTTTTTTTTCTTTTACATTTTTTTTCTTTTTCACTTTTAAACAGGACACAAAAGTATTGGATGCTCAAAGACAATGGAAATAATGATATCCAACAAAGCTTGTATGAATTTAATGTGGCTTCTACAGATAAATATATAGGCACCGCAGCATCTACCCTCCATAGAAGAAAAATGCCAGATCTGCCAATCCAACTAGACCAGTTTGTATTCTGAAAAAAAAAAAAACCTGATAAAGGCCCTTCTGCTGTCGCGGCGTTGACTTACCCCACAACTATATCATTTTACAGGAAAGCGGATTTGCCAGGGCATATTATGGTTTAAAAGTCCAAGCGAGGCCTGGGTAGTGAGTGGTCCTGCTCTTGCCTTCTTGAATCATACGGTTTACAGGAAGATGCCGATCTGTAAAGTCATGCTACCCTGCGGGGCAGCATTCAGCCTCTTTCGCTCCCTTGCACAGCAATCCTCCTGCCAGGAGATGACATTACTCACTATGTGTAACAAAAGACACTGTCACTGCATGTTCCCCCCTCCAGGACATCAGCAGTTGTTATGATGGTCAGCCAAGCTTGAAGAGGGGATGCTCTTCGGGAAATACAGTTAAAGAGCAATTTAAGCTTTTTTTTCTGTGTAATCTGTTAGACAGTTATGAGTTCCCACTAGCCACTTCAGAAACATTTTGCAACACTTTGGAAATTCGTACAAGCTATAAAAACATTAAAAAGATGAAAGTCATTTTTACAGGGTGCTGCAGGCAGCCTTTGGTATTATTTTATGGCCCTTGGGCCCTGATTGCCAGCAGTCTGTAGCTTTCATCAAAATAATACCCGGTGATCGTGCCAAGTGCCATAAAGGTCCACATGAAGGTGACAACACAGGAGAACAACTAAGAGATGGGGTCAGAGTGTTGTCACCCTATAGCAGGAGGTGCCTGAAGGCCAGTGATGGTGAACCTTGGCACCCCAGATGTTTTGTAACTACATTTCCCATGATGCTCATCTAAACTGCAGAGTGTGTGAGCATCATGGGAAATGTAGTTCCAAAACATCTGGGGTGCCAAGGTTCGCCATCACTGGCCTTCAGGCACCTCCTGCTATAGGGTGACAACACTCTGCTCCTGTCTCCCAATTGTTGTTCTGTGCTGTTACCCCGTCATATGGGCTTCCAGCAGAGACCAGAAGCTGTCTTGCTTACACTGTATTGCTAAAAGTCTTGGGACGCCTGCCTTTACACACACATGAAGTTTAATGATATCCCAGTCTTAGTCTGTAGGGTTCAATATTGAGTTGGCCCACCCTTTGCAGCTATAACAGCTTGAACTCTTCCGGAAAGGTTGTCCACAAGGTTTAGGAGTGTGTCTATGGGAATGTTTGACCATTCTTCCAGAAGCGCATTTGTGAGGTCAGGCACTGATGTTGGACAAGAAGGCTTGACTCGCAGTCTCCACTCTAATTCATCCCAAAGGTGTACCATCGGGTTGAAGTCAGGACTCCGTGCAGGCCAGTCAAGTTCCTCCACCCCAGATTCGCTCATCCATGTCTTTATGGACCTTACTTTGTGCACTGGTCCAAATCATTTGGTGGAGGGGGATTATGGTGTGGGGTTGTTTTCCAGGGGTTAGGCTTGGCCCGTTAGTGTACATTGAATAGGCTTGATCCACTGTTGTCACCATCAGGAAACTCGTCCTGAGAAATTATTTACGAAAAATAATACTTGCTAATTATTTATGATAAACAGCATTATAGCAAACTATAGGTCAAACAGTTAAAGGGTTAATTCACCTTTATCAAAATCTGCCTATTCGGGTAAGGAGCGCCTATAGATAAAAACAAACTGTGCAGCTCTGATCAAAGTTAAATAATGCTTTTGCTATAGGTGTAGGCCACTTATGTACCTCCCAAAGCCTGTCCAAAAAACTCCCGGAGATGGCATCACCCGGTCATGCCATGTTGCTAGGATGTTGCTAAGGCACTCCCATCTGATTCAAACCCTCTCTCTTCCCTGTCGCAGTCATTTTGAGCTCAGCAATGCCACTATAGAGGTGATAACGGACCACACATTTAAAGTGGAAGTAAACCCCCCTATTGTTTTCAGATAAGGAAGCTGCCATCTTGGCCTCCGTTTAATCTTCAACTGCCATGATGCTGCACATGTGATCAGTTGTGACACCAGCCATTGGATGGTTTGACAGTTTGGATGAGGGCACAACCAATGTGACAGTTACATTCCCAGCACGTGTCGGAAATGTAACTGTTTTTTGAATTTTAAATCAATGGGTTTTCTTTCGCTTTAAGAGGTTACTCCTGTGATGGTGGAGGTGAGCAGTAACGAGTGGGAGTGTCTTAGCAACAAGGCAGGAGGACAAGGGGACACGATCTCTGGGAGTATTTCAGTCAGTCTTCAGAAGATACGTAAACAACCTAAACCTATAGCAAAGGCATTTTTCAACTTTAGTCAAAGCGATACAGTTTGTTTTTTTATCTATAGGCACCCCTTACCTACATAGGCAGTTTTGGAAAACTGATTGGTGGAAATTAGATTGAAAAAACATAATCTCATTATAACCATCTTAAAGTGGTTGTAAACTACAGGTAAGCCTATAATAAGGCTTACCTGTAGCTACCCCAGATATCTCCTAAACATGCACGGTTTAGGAGATACCCCCTGTATCAGCAAGTGCCGAAGTCATCGGCACATGTGCACGTTTGTGCCGTTGCTTCAGCTAGTGTGCCGTTACCGGCAGCTCCCACGCGCATGCGCGGGAGTGAAGTCATCACGGCTCCGGCCAATCACATCACCGGAGCCCGCGATACCCGAAAGAAACCATGGGAGCGATGTCCCCGGCCAGAGCGGTGTACGAGGACCGCTGCGGGGGGCTTCTATCTAAAAGGTAAGTAATTCATAATGAGCTAGTATGTAATGCATACTAGCTCTATATGCCTTTGTCTTGCAGGGTTTTTTTTGTTTGTTTGTTTTTTTGTTAGTGGGTTTACAACCTTTTTATTACCCTGCATGAGATCCACTGTCCGTGAAACCCATGTATTTACATGATTGCATCTGAGTGCAAATAATGACATGTTTCCCAAGTGGTTAGTCAATGATCTGACAGTTGACATGGGTGGAAACGAGAGACGTGGATGTCCATCAAAAACTGAAACATTACTCCAGTAGACTGGAAAATTTGTCTGACTTGCTACTGTTTTAAGGAATGCTTAAGTTCTCCCAACTTTCTAGGTGTTGACCTAGAGCAAGTTTTGATTTTCTTTCTTTTTAGTTATTCCTTTGTTCTAACAGTTACCGTAGCAACTATAGCAGGTTGATTACCCATCCTTTCTATCAATTCTGCTGACTCTGTCTTGTAACCTTGCTCGTAAACTTCAAATCTCGCCAATCCCACAGCTAAGAAATATAAACCAATGACCATCAAAATCCTTTCAATCAATGTTAAGGGTCTTAACCACCCAGCGAAACGGGCTTCACTCTGGAAACTTGCTACTCAAAACCATTGTGATATCCTCTGTTCCCCAAAAAAAAAAAACAACTTTCAAGAGCCTAAACCTCCTTCCTGCTCCAACAAAAACTTTACCAATGTTTTCATTGCCTCAGCTCCTGTAAAGAAAAAGGGCATATTAATTGCCATCAATAACTCTCTCCACTTCCAGTTACAAGAATGCATCAAGGATACTGAAGGCCATTTCCTCATCTTCCGATGTACTATCAACACCATCATTACTGTATATGTACATTCTTCCGAAAACTACACAAAAAAGTAGCCTCAATCCAACAAGGGGCAACAATTTGGTGCAGAGACTTTAATGCCACCCCAGACCCTGGTCTGGACTCCACCACTCTATCCACAAGAAGCAGACCCGCATTGAACGCCCTTCTATCCTCCTTCAACTTATACAACGTGTGGAGATATACGTAAATCAAAGGATAGGGAGTGGCGCTGTGTTAGGAGTGTAAATAAAAATTAACAAGAAATGAAAATGTGTGAATAAAAGTGTAAAGATAAAACGTGTGAAATTCTTTGGTGTGATCCAAAAAATTACTTCCAATAAACTTTTTTTATATATATATACCCTTGTGTTAGTGCAAAAACACCTTGATCTAGTGGAAATTAATATTATATGTGCAAAGAATCGCAAATATCAAGCAGCACCTCTAAATACCATAAATACATGAATAAATATAAAGTGATAAAGTGCCAAAAACAATAAATGTCCAAAAACAATAATTGTCCACCAATAATGTGTAAATGTGCAATAATTATAAGTAATAAAAATTCATTGATAATGTGTCCAAATCGCAGCTAAAAAAAAAAAAAAAAAAAAAAAAAAAAAAATCGCAAAACCATATGCTGTTTGGTAAGAGAAAGATTCATAACCAACAATGTATAAACGTGCACTAATTTATAAGCATAAAAAATCGTTAATAATGTGTTCAAATCGCAGCTAAAAATCGCAAAGCCATATGTTGTTTGGTGCAAGAAAAGTTCATAACAATTGTGCAAAAAATCTTCTTAAATGATAAAGTGCCGTGCTGTGACAACCAGTGGTCCCCCCAATGTGGTTGCACTCACCAGAGCGCTCCACCCCTGCAGGGGTACGAGCGTATAATGCTGGTCCTCTCACTCCAGTCCAAAAGATGTCAGTTTCCTTCCACGCATCCCATTCTTAAAACGCAGCTGTATACACTGAGAGGTGGGGACTTCCTGTCCCTTGGTTTTAGAAGACCCCACTCGATATCCGCTTGAAAAAAATGTTTTAGAGGAAAAATATCCACATAGCGTGATTCTGTTTTCCAAAAAATATCTATTTATTTGCATAAAAAACAGTCCAGTCGCTATAAGCTGGAGACACACTAGCGAGCAGCAGCGGCCCCGGACTACAGGGAGAGCATAGGAGACTGTGTACTCTCCCTCCTAGCTTTGTTACACTTTTCAAATACTTTTTAACACTTTTATCGCTAGTGTGTCTCCAGCTTATAGCGACTGGACTGTTTTTTATGCAAATAAATAGATATTTTTTGGAAAACAGAATCACGCTATGTGGATATTTTTCCTCTAAAACATTTTTTTCAAGCGGATATCGAGTGGGGTCTTCTAAAACCAAGGGACAGGAAGTCCCCACCTCTCAGTGTATACAGCTGCGTTTTAAGAATGGGATGCGTGGAAGGAAACTGACATCTTTTGGACTGGAGTGAGAGGACCAGCATTATACGCTCGTACCCCTGCAGGGGTGGAGCGCTCTGGTGAGTGCAACCACATTGGGGGGACCACTGGTTGTCACAGCACGGCACTTTATCATTTAAGAAGATTTTTTGCACAATTGTTATGAACTTTTCTTGCACCAAACAACATATGGCTTTGCGATTTTTAGCTGCGATTTGAACACATTATTAACGATTTTTTATGCTTATAAATTAGTGCACGTTTATACATTGTTGGTTATGAATCTTTCTCTTACCAAACAGCATATGGTTTTGCGATTTTTTTTAGCTGCGATTTGGACACATTATCAATGAATTTTTATTACTTATAATTATTGCACATTTACACATTATTGGTGGACAATTATTGTTTTTGGACATTTATTGTTTTTGGCACTTTATCACTTTATATTTATTCATGTATTTATGGTATTTAGAGGTGCTGCTTGATATTTGCGATTCTTTGCACATATAATATTAATTTCCACTAGATCAAGGTGTTTTTGCACTAACACAAGGGTATACATATATAAAAAAGTTTATTGGAAGTAATTTTTTGGATCACACCAAAGAATTTCACACGTTTTATCTTTACTCTTTTATTCACACATTTTCATTTCTTGTTAATTTTTATTTACACTCCTAACACAGCGCCACTCCCTATCCTTTGATTTATATTTCTTGGGGGATCACTTAGGTGTTCCCTTCTTATCTAGGGGGGCTGCAGGTGGGAGTCAGTCCACGAGCGCGGATCCGTTGATATATTTACAACATGTGGAGATGCCAACATGTAGAGGAACGGGATTATACATTCTTCTCTCCAGGTCACAACACCTACTCGAGAATAGATTTCTAACAGATCAATGGACCCTCCAGAAGATTTCCTCATCTACCATCCTACCCATAACATGGTCGGATCACTCTCCGATATACCTCACTATAGGGGACGGTCTGAAATCACCATCCGCTTACCTATGGCGTATGAACACCAAGATTCTACAAACTACCCCATATGCAAGCTCCTTACGTGACAACTTTGAGGACTTTTTCTTTAAATGGTGGACTCAGTTGAAGATCCCAATACACTATGGGCCACACAAGGCTTTCATACATGGTATTTTTATTCAATTGGGGCCAGGGATAAGAAGTTAAGGAAGCAGCATCTTGACTCCCTTCTCTCGGAGATCCAGACCACCAACTTGCTCAATAAATCCCAACCTTCTACTGACCTTAAATCTAAGCTCATTAAGCTGCGACTTGACTTAAGATCCCACCTCTTAGAAAAATTTGACCACCAACAAAAGCGCCTTAAAATGCACTTTTGTATTCACAGAAACAAAGCGGGGAGACTTCTAGCCCAACAAAGCCAAGGTCACTGCACGGAAGACTCAAATACCTTACCTCTACCACCCCTTGAACAAAACTAAAGTAATAGACCAACAGGCCATAGCGGGTGCATTCAGTAGCTACAGCACCCTATATAGCTTAAAAGCCAATACATCTCTTGAGTATCCAAATACAGATTCCATACAGACCTGCCTTGACTCAGTACACCACCCTAGTCTCTCACCTGACCAACTAAACAACCTTAATAAGCCGTTCTCTACCACCGAAGTGGGTAAAGCCATAGACTCCCTTCCGAAGCACAAAGCCCCTGGCCCAGACAGTTTTGCAGGCGAATATTACCAAACTTTCAAACCTATCCTGCTTAAGCATATCACAAATGTTTTTAATGCTGCTGCTTCCTCGGCTTCATTCCCACAAGAAATGTTAAAAGCTTTAATTGTTACCATACCATAGCCAGGTAAAGAACCTACTATACCCCAAAATTTTCGGCCCATTTCCCTACTCAACCACAACACCAAACTTTATGCCAAAGTAATAGCCAACAGATTAGTGGACCTATTACCTTCCCTTATTCACCCAGACCAATCTGGGTTCAAAGGTTGCCAAACCTCAGACGCTACACGTAGCATGATCAATATCATTCACCATGCAGAGAGATTGGGGATGCCTTCTCTGCTTCTCTCTCTCTCTAGACGCTGAGAAGGCATTCTATAGAGTCCAGTGGCAATAGCTAGATATGACACTGCAAAAGTTTGGATTTCATGGCCATAGTCTCTCAGCTATTATGGCCTTATACTCCTGCCCCTCAGCTCAAGTTTACTCCTCTGCCATGCTATCCAAGCCCTTCTTAATAACCAACGGCACAAGACAGGGTTTGCCCCTCTCTCCCCTCATCTTCAACTTGCTTTTGGAACCATTGGCCGAAAAAATTAGATCCCATTCAGGTATGACTGGTTTTAAACTTGGCTCCAGGGAGCATAAAATGTATTTATTTGCAGATGATGTCATACTAATGCTGACTAATCCTGCCTCTTCTCTGGCTATGGTACAACAATCTTTAAAGGAATTTAGCCTTGCCTCCTACTACAAAGTGAGTGCATCTAAATCTCACATTTTGCCGTTGGGCTTATCACACAAACTACACACCACTATTGCAGACAAATATCCCTACGTTTGGGCTAAGGATTCCATATCATACTTAGGAATCAAATTTACAAAATCTGTGTCCTCCCTATACCGGACCAACTTTATCCCCTTCTTAGAAAATCTGCCTAAGGATTTAGAGAAAAAAAAAAAATCACCAAACTCACATTGTCCTGGTCAGGCAGATTATCTGCATTTAAATCCAACTGCCACAGCTACTGTACCTATTTAGATCCTTACCCATTCCAATCCCACTAACCTTTTTTTAATTCCCTAAAATCATTACTGAGAAGCACAGTGTGGGACAAGAAAAAAAAACAGAACTGCCCAAGCATATATCATCAAACATAGATCTATGGGAGGAACAGGGTATATCTGCTTCAGGGACTATTACGTAGCTTCCATACTAGCACAAGCAAAATCATGGTTTCAACCTAGCGCCACATGCCTGTGGGGTGACATTGAAGCCCTCCGGATTCCAGGGCTCAACCTGAAGAACTGGCTACTTGGTACTCATTCAAGGAAGATGAGCAATACCAATCTCTCCCCCACGATCATAGCCACAGTAAAAGCTTTTGAAGCTTTTGAATATTTCATGGCTAACACTACAACAAGAGGCTAACACTACAACAGGCCACAGTCCCTGTAAACTCCCAATACCAATCTCGGTGCTTTCAATACTCATACCAGAAATTAAATATGAAATCCTGGGAGAAAAAGGGCATTATACTCCTATCTGACCTATACTCAGATGATCTCCTTATCCCATTTTTCTCCTTACAGGAATCCTTCGCATTACCGAACAAGGTAAGCCCCACCTCCACAAATATGTTCACAGAAAAATCTGGAAGTACCTTGGGTCTGATACCATAGCTACTAAAAGGTATTGCCCTTTTCTACAGCTTACTACAAGCCAAATCCTTTTGTTAAAATGCCTCCTATGACCAAATGGGAAAGAGATATAGGTACTACTTTTAATGATCTCCAATGGGAAACTGCCACAACCTCTAATCTCCGCGTGGCACCCTCCTCCAACTTATGGGACCTTACTTACAAAGTAAGTATATCACTCCCACACAGATACATACGTTCAACCAGTCCTCATCACCTCTATGCTGAGGAAATGTGGACTAACAGGGAATTTATACCATTTACTTTGGTTATGTGAATATATTGCTTCTTTCTGGAACGATATCGTCCAGCTTATCACTGTTGTGACTGGAATTACAATCCCGCCCTCACTTGAGCTGGCATTACTCAGCATAAGCATCGAAAACATCCCCACAAATATGCAGTGCATAACCATACATATCCTCTTAGCTGCCAGATTGTCAATTGTTAGACACTTGAACTTCTCAGATCATATCTCTATCTACAAAACCATCAACCAGATACACACACACTACTCATATGGATACATGTTTGCAGTTTCAGAGGGCCGTATAAAATCTGCACAAAAACAATGGTCAAACTGGTATGATCGGAAATATCACTACCCTTTATAAACCTCCTCTTGTTACTGCCCTATTTACCAGTGGTCTAAAAAGCTAATTATCTGGTAATCTCTTACTTTCTTGTAATACCAAATGTTGGCAATCACTATTATGTTGTGTTGTCTCTACCCCCCCCAACACAGTTTTATCCCAGATGGGGTGTTCGGGGGAGAGGAACAACCCCCTTTACCCTGCACTTAGCACTTAGGATTGCTTATGTTGTTCTCCTAGGTCTATTAATTTGATATGTCATACCTGTCTACTCAAATAAGTCTCCTTACCGTGTCTCACTGTATGATAGATTCTGCCCAACTGTTCCTTTTATGTTTTTTTTTTTGTGACAATTTCAAATAAAAACATTGGAAATAAATCATAGTACCCATCAGAGTCTCCCTGTTACATCAGGGTCCCCAACAGAGTCCCCGTGTTACATCAGAAGCAGAGACCATAGGCATGCTCTGCCGACCCTAAAGTGGTTGTAAAGGCCAAAGGTTTTTTACCTTTATGTATTCTATGCATGAAGGTAAAAAACCTTCTATGTAATGCTCCACCCACAGCTCCCCTAATACTCACCTGAGCCCCCTCTCGATCCAGTGATGTGCACGGGAGCCTTGGCTGTCCCGGGTGTCTCTCTCCCCATTGGCTGAAACACAGCAGCGGGAGCCATTGGCTACCACTGTTGTCAATCACAGGCAGTGAGCCAATGAGGAGAGAGCCGCAGCTCTGTGCGTCTTATAGATGCATAGAGAGGGGCTCGGGAGCGAGCATGCACCAGTGCCCCCATAGCAAGCGGATTGCTATTTGGGGCACTGGTCAAGGGGGAGGAGCCAGAAGCGCTGGCTGGGGACCCAAGAAGAAGAGGACCGGGCTGCTCTGTGCAAAGCCATTGCACAGAGCAGGTAAGTATGACATGCTTGCTATTTAAAAAAATAAAACAAAAAACAAACAAATCTTTAATATCACTTTAATCCTCAATCAGTGCACATTGAAAATACGCCACTGACTCTAGCTGAGCTAAGGGCTAGATAAAATCTTGTAGCGGGCTGAAGGTAGTCCACGGGCCTAATGTAATGCAATTTGTCTGGGTAGAGAACCCTGGTTTCCATGATGATAGAATCATGCTATAAAATGCCTTTAATGTCGTGCCAAATTAGGATCGTATAATTCAGATTACACAGTCACGGTCAGTTGTCTACAATATACAGAGAAGAAAGTGTTTTGCAGAGACGCTTGAAGAAAATTAACAGGTCAAACTCTGATGTGGAACAATGCACGACACTACCATCATTCTCTAGCTGCTTATTCCTGTAAGGGATGGGTTAAAGCAAACTTTACTGGATGGACCAGGCTTCCCTTTTCCTGGTCAAGGCCTCCTATACTTCATGGGGAATTTCAAGGTTATCTCCAGGCCAGCTGAGAAATATAAATATAAGCACCTTCCAGGATCCAGCTGGATATGCCATATGAAGCCACCCAAAAGGACATTTGTAGAATGTCTCTAACCACTTTTATCTATTTACACAAAAATGACAACCTGAGTACAGCCAGCCAGCTCAGAAAATCAGATTATCCAGACATTGCCTTAGAAAGACAGACAGCAGGAAAAGACAACATCATCCATTAAGTTTTGAGGACAGATCTACGTTTATCCCTAGCACGTTTAAATCCACTTACTGTTGAATGACCAACTATTTCTGCTGGAAGTCTGTTCCAAGCATCCACTACTCTTTTGGCAAAACAATACTTTCTAAGTGTAGCAACCTGATGTTTAGGCAGGATTGTTCTTAAATGTATTTGCCAGGTGATAGTTACCTTGGCCAATTGCTAGGAGGTCAAATGATTTCACCCTAATTCTGGAATTGCTGCACTTCTGTCTTCTGTCTCTAGGTAGCTGGGTATCTGGTGACATTAGATAAGACAAGGGCATTGCAAGGACAGAATGAATGGGGTGTCTCAGTCAACGGGTAGGGGTTTTCTTGGGTCCCTTGGCCTGCTGGGAGAACCTATTTATTTGGGTGGAGTCAGGTGGTTCGGGGTTCTGTGCCACCTGGACAGCTGTCTGGGTGGACGTGTGTTGTATTGCCCCGACTGCTAGGCCAGAGACCTGAGGCCTATCCAAGGGACATCTGACTGCTAGGCTATCTGAGGGCTTTTCCAGAAGCAAGAGAGCAGCGTAGGGTTGGGATTGCAGCTTGCAGTCCAACCAGAAGTAACAGCTGTGCCGGCCGGAGAACCTGTCGTGGTCGGAGGTAGAGGGGAAGCTGTCGTCACTAAGGGACCATCCACCTTATTACCAGAAACCACCGCTAATACCTGAAGCAAGTACCAGAGCAGTATTCTCACCAACCGGGGACGGTGAAGAATTGGGAAACTTCAGAAGGTGTCAAGCCAGGGACCCAGCCAATGGAGGTGTTTGCAGAGCATTATTTTGTGCCAAGCCAGGAACCGAGCAGGCCAGTGGGGTGAAACTTGAAGAGTGTCTGAGTGCCAAGCTACAGACCCAGCAGGGACGCGGTGGTGACTCTTGAGGAACATACTCAGTGAGAAGATTGGAAAAGCTCAGGAGATCCAGTGGCAGTGGATCAGCAGGTCTAAGTGATAGACTGGGAGCTCAGTTGAGTGAAGATCTAAAAAAAGAGATTGTGGAGGAAGTGAAGGAGTTCATTACAACTTTTGTTAGAAACTGTTCAAGATTGTTGCCATAGGAGACAGTGTTTCTACATATGCAGACGTGGCGTCCGGCTGGGTGCCTTTCCCTGCATGGCTGTCTACCTATAGAAGTCTCGGAGTCTGCTAATTAACATTGCAACTAATAAAGGGTTTCCTGGCCCTAAACCCTCTCTTCCACAGTTCTGTTTAAGAGAAAATAAATCTCTTTGCAATCAAGAAGTTTCTGGCGCCCATCAATCTACCTTACATTACACACAAGGAGGTCAGCTGTCCCTAACTCTGGAGGTCACCATTAGGCCTGGAGAGGCTCAGGACTTGGCTACATAGGGTTACCCTTCAACTTTTTGAGCACATGACCTATGTCAGGTTTCTCCAAACTTTCTAAGCAAAGGGCCAGATTACTGTCCTTCAGACTTGAGAGCGAGCAGACTGTGACCAGTAAGAGCAAAAAATGCCCCAGCATCAGTGGGCACAAACAATGCCCTATCATTGGTTTAAGTTGAAGGAATAGTGTACCATTGTTGGTATCAATGGGAAGAATAGTGCCCCATCGAAGGTGTCAGTGGGAGGAATAGTGGCCCATCGATGGTGTCAGCTGGTGAAATAGTGCCCCAAGGTCCAGGTAAAGCTAAGCCAAGGGCCACATCCAGTCCCCAAGGGCACAGTTTGGAGATCACCACCCTATGTGTTCTTGACTTGAGCTCAGATGCAAGCTACAAAGAATGCCCTCCTAAATTTAACCCATTTCCTTTTTGTCTGGAATCTGTTGATCCCAGAACATGCATACTTTTGCTGCTAAAGACATTGCCTTGGAAGTTTGAATGAAAGTGGTAATGTAGAAAGAATTTATCACAGCACAGGTTCCAGGAAGTGCAATTCCAATGCCCTTCTATTGACCCTATTAAGTAGTCTGTGAAGATCTTGCTGCAGTACATAAGGGACAACTACTATTGATGGGAACCCATGGGCCCCTAATCCCCCGTACTTAGGTTCCAAATGCCTAAACCTACTTTTCTTTTAATACAGTGTCAACCCACTACTCTGAAAAATCAGCTGTGCTTAATTGTAGAAAAAAAAAAAGAAACCGGAACTCAGATAGCTATTCTGTGGCTTCCCCTTCCTGATTTGTTTTCTCCTTTTTTGGACAGAATTTGTATGGTGGCCTTAGTAGTAAACAGGGAAAAGTCGGCTCCAGAGCTGTGGTCTTTATTTCCTGCAATATAGCACTGATGACATTTAAATAAAAAGAAGAGTTGGCAAATAATTGCCAGTCTAGGAAGTGTAGAAGCTGCATCCACTGTGATCCCTTCAGCTAACTTGCCAAGATGATGCCTGACATCATCACCACATGCTATATTTTATAAGACTTCAAAAAAGTGCATTTTTACTGAATTAATGATTCATGCCGTGGAATTGGCTGAAAATTTTACAGCCCTGGGGCAAGATTTCACTAAGCACAAAATTGAGGGACATTGATAGCAAACAATAGTACTCATCGGGGAGAAGGATACAATTAAAACAAAGACTTGCTTAACATACAGTAAAACAGCAATTATAATCTCAAAAAACATCTTATTTCTTAACTATAATATGTATTTGTTTTACAAGAAGAATGTAATTTAGTGATATACAAGGACTGTACCAAAATACAAAAGTGGCCATAGCTTTTCGGTCTGGTCCCATGCTGAGCTGTCAGCAGCGACTTCTTTGTGGAGGCGGGTGCAGAGGAGGCAGGGACAACAGAAGCCCCATAGTAACTCTATGGGTGATGTCACTTCCCATTCATTTTCCAGCGATTATTTCTTTACAGGGCTAGATAGGTTAATCTTAGATTGTGGATGCCAGTATATTTACAGATTTTAGTATTGGGGTGAACTTCCACTTTAACTTGCATAGAATGGTCAAGTTTCACATGCTGATACAATAAAGCTGGCCATAGATAGTTTGAATCTAGGCCGGTTCAGCAAAAACTAGACACGAGTTGAACCATCTATGGGCACTCTGATTGTAGCAATCCATCAATCTGCTTGGGTACAACCAGCATGTTGGATTTTTACATGCAATTATTGCCTACGGCTATAACCACTAGCAAATATCACTGTGTTCTCCCAACATCCCAACAGGGACATTTTCCTGCGACCCCCTCCAGGAGAACACAATAGCTTGGCGGGAGGGGTCCCCCATCAACACTGACTGTGTTGATGAGGATTTGAGCGATTTTCTTTCCTTCAAGCCGTGGCTACAGGAAAGAAAATCGCATCTTCTTTGGCCCGCCTAACCCTTCCTCTGAATAACACATATTCTTTTTTTTCACTGCAGATAAATAATATATTCCAAGCAGGAGCACTGTGCCGTCATTGAGTTCTTGATAAAGGAGAGGTGCATGCTGTACGACATCCGCAGAAAGCTACAGAATGTTTATGGAGAGGACACCATTGACAAGAGTTACCAATGACAAGACATTGCTTTTGTCAAGGGTGTCATCTTAATAAACATTCTGTAGCCTTCTGTGGATATTAGACAGCCTGCACCTCTCCTTCATCAGGAACTCAATGATGATGTGTTGCGTAGCTTGGAAATCATTGTTTTTCTGCAATGAAAAAGAAGAAGAGTTACTAGTATAGAAGAAGAGTTACTCTACCACAGTGTTAATTTCATAAACGAAAACATTTTTCATACTTTCTCAGCTGCATGTTTTTAGCGAACATAAAATTCAGTAAATTGATGAAAACTATGGCGAAAATCATTTCCAATTCCCCCTCTCAGCAAGGTAGCAGTGCTTAGCACTGTGCAAAACAACAACCTCCCCAGACCAGTTCTCTGCCCTGTGCACTCCCATATACTTTCCAATCCCCACTACGTTATTAGATTTTTACTCCAGGAGTATATAATGAGTTTGGAAATTCTAGAGCAGCGGTTCTCAACCTGGGGGTCAATTGCCCATTTGCCAGTGGCTCGCAAATGCTGGCCGAATGCTACCAGCGAGATGTCACTTCCGGGAGTGGAGAGATCGCACAGAAGTGACGTTCCGTTAGCACCATCTTGGTACTCTTGCCCGTAGTAAGGCTACACTTAGAAGTTGGCAAGCGGACATCTTTTTACACCCACCGAAGTCCGCTTGCTGAGGATGAGTCTACCAAGATGGCAGCGAAGAAACGTCACTTCAGGTTAACACAGACGGCTTGCTGATTCTGACGGAACACCAGTGACTTTGGTAAGTCAGAGATACTAATTAATAAAAGCATTTTTGTACATCAAATGCAGCCACCATGCCATCAAACGCCGCCACTGTGCCATCAAACGCTCCCACTGTGCCCATCAAATGCTCCCACTGTACCATCAAATGCTGCCCCCGTGCCATATCAATGCTCCCACTGTGCCCCCCCCGCCCGCCTGCCATCTGCCTGGCACTTACCCTGTCTCTCGGTGGGGCATTTTATTCATTTGTAACTTATATGTTAATTTTATATAAATATTTTGCGCTGTATTTTACAGATTGTTTTTGTGATTAATCACTACGCTTTAAGATTAAATTTGTAAAAATGAAAATACATCCTACATATCAGATATTTATATTTCGATTCATAACAGTCGCAAAATTACAAGCAATGAAATGACCAACGAAACTAATTTTACTGTTAGGGGTCCCCACAACTTGGGAAATTTTATCAAGGGGTCACGGCACTAGAAAGGTTGAGAAGCACTGTTCTAGATAAATGCTTAAATAATGCATTGCAATTTAACTAAATACCTTAGGTTAGATAAAAATAGAAGAATATGCATAGCATGACAAATAGATAACTGAGAAGCAGTTGCAGTTGGTGTTCCATGTCATCCTGAACTTGGTAATAACATTGTCAGTTGGTTTTTTGTTTTGTCGAAGAATCTCAGCTCTGAGACATGAATTCTCATCAAGTGCTGGTGAAGCTAGGAAGGCCATAAGAAGCCTGATCATATTACAATCTGTAAAATGTATACGGGCTAGGACCCTGTGTGGCAAGTTGCAGAAGAAACGGGTGGGTGATCCTTTCTTTGGACATCCACTGGCTGAGCACACCTACCGAAACATTTATCAACTATTACTCCTATGGAAGATCTACGACCGTCACTGCTGACCACGCTCTTTTGTTTCTTTGTTCCTCTTTTCTCCAACAATTTCACATTTATGTCTTGTATATATTTCTGTATAAGTACACTTGCTTATTGGCCATAAACATTTAATGTGGCTGCTGAAGATTCCCAACGGAAGGGATTTTTTAGCGCTTCAAAGTTGTGGTCATTTCTTCAAATAGGGCTGCTCTTAATAGCCTGAAAATGCACAATTCTTCCCTTTCCAAATATTTTAACTAAAAGTAATTCACATGAAAGCACTTGACCAGCAAACACTTGGTAGAAAACCTGCACATACATTATAAAGGCAGAGCAGTCAGTTTGCAACCAGGAGACAATTATTGTTTGCCTTTCCATGGTACAGAACAAGGTAATATAAAAAACGATTCCATGCTACAGTTACTGTATCAGGAACGTATAGAAAAAAAAGCAGAGTAAAACCAATCATAGTTCTTTTTCATGCTTTTGCTTTTTTTTAATGCTTTTGCTTTTTCACACTTTTTTGTTCCTTTTTTTCACCTTTTGTGGAATAGTTTAATGACTGCTATGAAAAAACAAAACTGTAGTTTTTGGTGGTATGTACAGTGACCAGCCGAGTCAATAAGCATCATATAAAACACTCTTGCTGCTCTACCAGTGCCACTCCTCGGTTGTAAAATCAAGAATGGCCAGAGTGGGAGACTGACCCTTCCCCATTGCAAAAAAAACAAAAAATAAATAAAAAAACAGAATGCACGGGATCAACAAAAGCATGAGGCCTGTCCATCTGATACTATTTAGTCTGTCCCATCCACCAAACTATACCACATTCAATGATCTACATAAATGTACTATGGCTATACCCTTTGAGAATTCCAGCTTTACCACCAACATTAATTCCACAGGCATATACAAATGTATTGACACTAGGAAGTTTTAGTCTTGAACAATAACAAATGGTTAACTATAAGAGGGGAGCTGGGGCAAATGCCCAAAATTCAAAAGCCATAAGGGATGCAATTACATGCTGATAAAAATGACTGGGCAATTCAACATGCCTTTAGAGCAGCCATTCTCAACCAGGGATCCATGGAACCCTAAGGTTCCTCCAGAGGTTGCTAGGGGTTCCTTGAGCTGTGACTTACTGACCTCCCATGCAATGGTGGCTGCATAGTTCTAAGTCCACGCCACTTGGTCAATCCAGTGGCATTACAATAAATTTGGCGTTCAGCCCACCACGGTAAGGGGTGCATTCTTACCAATGATCCTCACTAATGTAAAGGGCATTTTCCCAATGATCACCAATGGACTAATCGTAGGAGGGGTTCCTTGAGACCTCAAAAAATGATTGCAAAAAAATATTGCTGCTTTGGAGTATAAAGTCTCTGAATCTCAAAACTAGGGTTTTAAGGAACAAAAATACAAATAGGTTACCAAAATAATTGCAATTTTTTTGAATAGTATTGTATGTAAAAATAAAAAAAAAATAAAAAAAAATCAACAATTGGCAATGGTTAGGAAAGGTGATGGGGGCGGTTTCATTTTTTTCTTTTTAACTCATGACGCAAAATCAATCACTAGTTACATCTTTTCCTTATAATAATAATTCATAACATTAGGTTAGTAGCTCAATTACAATAAGCACCGATGTTGTATGGACAAATGTTTTATCATTAGGTTAAATACATTTCTACACTACAGCTAGAGGTCTGGTCTCTGGGGAACATGGGAAATTCACTGCCTGACCCATTTAGTCTTCTACTAAGAGCTGATCACCTCCCTTTTGCTAGACCTAAGAATGACAGCTGGTCTTAAGTGCAGATTCCCCTGCACTGGGGCAATGACTTTTGAACCGTAACCCCTTGGGCACCATATGACCTCTACTTAATGAAGTCTGATGTGTGACAGGTCACTGGCCTTCTACAAAACAAGCACTGAAATGAGCTGCCTGCATGAAATACTGGCTAGCTGTACAATTAGCAACCAAGCTGCTGTATGACATATGGAAACAGTATATTTAATTATCTAAATGTGTGAATATAAAATGTCTAAAAATGAACTGATACATATTAAAATATGTAAAAACAAAAATGAAAATTAACTATTATTCAATTAAAAAAAATATATATATATATAATATTATATACACACACACATATTATATTTTATATATAGATATATTCTTATAAAATATAAACAATATATTTTTGAAAATAAATATTTATTAATATACTGTGTGTGTGTGTGTATATATATTTTATCGTATAATATCAATAAAATATTCTAAGCTATATAAACTGTATACATTTAATGAATGAATCATGATTATATAACTTATTTACGTACAGTACTCTGTATGTCTTTTATGAATCACCAACGTCACTTACTTGCTTTGCACACAGGATAAACAAATGTGTCTTTAGAGATGAATGGTTTCCCCAAGAGTCACCAATGCTTTTAGATGCACTTAAGCGTATGCATGCAGCCTGCATTCACCTCTACGGAATAACTGTGCAGAGCTACACTCTTAGCATGCTAGGAATTTCCTGTTTTCATTCACTTTTTGTGTGTCCTGCAACTTAACTTTACCCTATAGGTAATGTCGTCTGAATGCAAACACTAAAGTCTATGTAGTATTGGTGGCATTGGCTAGGAAGACACAGATGTAAAGACAAATTTATGCAATCCACGTATATAGTATGTCCCTGCTGTAATTAAAGGTCTTTCTGTTCACATTCTTTTTTTGAATAAGTTCCACTTTAAAAAGTGTTTTTAAACTTAAAAATAAAAATAGCATAAACTAGTATCTTACACCTACATCCTGCCAGCAGTGGGCTTAGTACAACGTCTTACCCTAGGGTGACAATGTTCCCTTAGCAGATCCCACAGCAGCAGCAGAGTGGTCACTCCAAAATGCTCATTACTGCTGGCACAGGGCACCAGCATGTACACCTTGATAGTTGACAGTGACCTGTCAACAATGTCACAGCCTTTGGGGGACGATTACCCCACAGGTCCCAGGAATTACCTTTTATGGGGGGGGGGGGGGGTACATTGATTAATTTTTTTGCTTTTGTTTGTTTTAAAGTAGGGTGTCCCAGATTTCTTAGATCATTCCGTATTTGAGGCATTCCCCCAAAAAAGTGGCCCCAATTTTGTCCCGGTTTTTAAAGTTTAGGGGTGTTTTTTTGGTGGGGGGGGGAAGGGATACAGCACCATACATATTAGTTATGTGCGATGGTGTCTATTCCATTACCTGCAGGCTGCTGTTTGCGCTAAAAAATCATTCTGTGCCGTTTCTCCTCAGAGCCATCAGATACTGCCCTGAGTGGCTGTTTCTGGTGCTGAAAGAGTTAACAACAGTCGCTGCTACTGAGAAAAGTTGCGCCACTCGTCCCTTCTGTCTTTTCCACCATTCACAAAACTTGTCTTACTATTCTCCCACGATGCATAGCATTCTGTAAACGGGCAATGGAATCCCTTCAATCAACTGCTTCACCTCCCTTTCCCAGATTACCAGCTATCGTGGTAACATGTATTCTATGAAAGGTGGAGAAGGCAGCAGAGGGCAGGTGAGCAGTGCAACTTTTCTCAGTAGCAGCGACTGCTGTTAAATCTCCCATCACTAAAAAACAACCACTCGGGGCAGTATCTGGCAGCTTTGAAGAGATACAACAGGGGAGATGTTTAGTAGAAGTAGCAGCATGCAGATAATGGGATAAACACCATTATACATAACTATTATGTATGGTGCTGTATCAACCTCCTCCCCAAAAAACTACAGCTTTAAAAAATAGGTAAAAAAAAATCAGGGACACTTTTTATGAGGACAGCCTTCTCAAATCAGGGACTGTCTAGTCATTGTATTTTAAAACAATCAAAAGTTTAAAAAAAATTAAAACCTAAAAAAATGAATAAATAAATAAAAATAAATAAGTAATTCTCAGCCTGGAGGGCTGTGGGGTAATCGAACTAGTAATGCTTCTCTATTGGCTGTCATTTGTAAGATTACATGCAAGAAATATTAAGAGACACAATATGTACAAAATGTTTTCTTATCTAAATTAACTCCTCCAACAGTAAGCACCAAAGGTCCATTACAGGACTAAAATGCATAGGGACGTAGACAAAATTGGGAACACTTTGTCTGGGGACAGTTTACTCAAATCAGGGACTGTGTATTCTGGTCATCCTACTTTAAATCAAACCAAAGGAAGAGCAACCATTTTATTGTGAAAGTTGTATTGAAAACTAGACAAATCAGGGACGTCTGATCACCCTACTTTAAATCAAACAAAAGGAAGAACAACCGTTTAATTGTTAAAGTCATATTGAAAACTAGGCAAATCAGGGTCGTGTGTGGTCACCCTACTTGGATTCAAACCAAAGTAAGAGCAACCATTTAATTGTGAAGTCATATCAAAAACTAGGCAAATCAGGGATGACTGGTCACCCTACTTTAAATCAGTCTGATCACCCTATTTTAAATCAAACAAAAGAGCAACCATGTAATTGTCAACGTCATATAAAAAACTAGGAAAAAAATCAGGGATGACTGGTCACCCTACCTTAAATTGGTCTGATCAATCTACTTTAAATCAGTCTGATCACCCTACTTTAAATCAAACAAAAGGAAAGGCAACCATTTAATTGTGAAAATCAAAAAACTAGGCAAATCATGGACGACTTGACACCCTACTTTAAGTCTGTCTGAACACCCTACATTCAATCAAACCAAAGGAAGAGCAACCATTTCATTGTAAAAGCCAATATCAAAAACCAGGCAAAACGGGGAAATCTGGTTACCAAACTTTAAATCAAACAAAAGGAAAGGCAACCATTTAATTGTCAAAGTCATATCGAAAACTAGGCAAATCAGGGGTGTCTTGTCACCCTACTTTAAAACAGTCCGATCACCCAACTTTAAATAAAAGTAAGAGCAACCATTACATTTTGAAAGTCATATCAATAACCGGGAAAAACACTTTTTTTGTAATTCAATCTGCACTCCACCTAGGGTTTTAATAATAAACTTAGAATTTCTCCAGCCTTTCTCTGGTGGAGAATCAAATTCACTGCTTTTTAAATAGATTGTCGTGAAATACCAGACCAGTGGCGAGGACTAAATCTCTCCATGGTCACAATTTGGAGTTCTTTGTATATATTTATTTTTTATGTTTTTTGAATAAAAGTTCTTCCTCTGAATGACCGCATAGCATAGGTCTCCACAGAATACTTAATCCCATAAAATGTGAAGTTGCTAAGATTACTCAGACTTTCCTGAGCAGCCTCTGAAACAGATATGATGTCAAAGTTCTCCCCAGGGTTTCTATATTCCAGAACAGTTGAATGAGCGTCTCAGATTTGTGAGTGTGCAGCGAGGCTTCGGGGTCAGTATGTCATGATCCCAGCAGGAGGTCACGTCACAAAAAAAAGTGACAGCATAGGGAAGGATCTAGAGCCACTATTTGTCAAATTCCTGAGCGTGAATTGCTTCCACAAAAAAGTGCAACCTTCAATAACTATCACACAGTCAGATCCATTGTTCATTGAGCCGAAAGGTGCAACATCACCCATGTTTGCATTTACTGGCAGGGACAAAAGTTAAAATTTGAAGTATTATTTATGTTTTTAGTAGATCTGGGAGGTGTCCAGTGCTGACCAAACAGGAATATGTACTTTGTGGTATACAATGGCATGATTACTTTTAGAAATCAGGCTACAGTGCAGGCTTTGTCTACAGTTGAACACCAAGTAAATATAAAAGACACCAAATAATGCAGCTTTGTTTTCATAAAGTGGTTGTAAACCTCTGAAATGAAAAAATGAACAAAGCACATCCTTCTATAGTGTGCACTTGCCTTGATCCAAAGCACAGAGTGTGATTTCTGTCTCCTCTTTCATTCTGCTGCTATCTGCATAATTCTTGCCAAAGCCACAATGGAAAGTATCACAATAACGGCATGCATAGATGGTAGCGGTTTGGGGGCTTCTATTTTTTGCAAACACTTGAATGCTATATGGGTGTACCCCAGTGAAGCTGTTAACATTTTCTGATGTATGTCTATGCCAGTGGCGGCTGGTGCTCAATATTTTGGGGGGGGCAAATCCTTCCCTGTGGGAGCCGGATGGGAAGGCAGCGATCAACACCCCATCGCCCCCGCCCCGCGGGAGACGGACAGGAAGGCGGCGATCAGTGGCCTCCTTACCTTAGGAGGCAGATGACAAGGATCCGGTGTATGGCTACTGCTCCATTTCTTCACCTACTGGCAGAACAGCAAGTTCTGAGTCCTGAGACCCGATTGGCCCGGGAGGAGAATCAGAGAGACAACAGTGAATATTTATTCGCTATTGTCACACAACAGTGTGTGCTCTGCGCCCCAAGCCCACCCTTTTGTAAAGCCAATTAAAGCCTCAGGCTCTAATTATGTGCTTAAAAAAAAACCCCATTGAAATCCTTGCGTCCGGCACCCTGCATGTAGATTAGGGGCTGTGCGCATGGATTAGGGGGGCGGTGCCCCTGCTTCCCGTATGGACAGGCCACCACAGTCTACGCAGCACCTGGACTCTCCAGGAGGGGGCAATATGCCGGGGTCATTCGCCCATGTGCAAGAAGCTCAAGGATAAAGATACTGTTAGCTTGTGATGGAAACAAAGGCATGTCAGGTGCGCAGTAAACGTATAGAGTAGGTGATGATGCATGTGGTTGACTTCCCCCAAAAGCATTGGAAACATAAATGTATAGTAACATACTTGGAGTGGGCTCTGCAAAGCAGAACACATTGCTCATTCATCATGAAGCCTGAGGTTGAAGCATCTATAGTCTATTCTATTCCTGGCTCACTACAGGAAAATACGGAGTATTTCAAGTCATTCCTGCCGCAGCACGATCCCAGACTGGCATTACTTTACACTTTATTATAGGGTTGGTTCATCCATAGGCAATGCTACTTTTAATTCCAGACGGCAATTAGATGATTCAGAGTCTTAATTAGAGACCAGTAGGACATTCAGGGACTTTTAAAGGCCCATTCAGCCTAAAATGTAATAATACATCGATGTATACAAAGCAGCTACCTGCACCCAACAGGAACAAATATAGAGGAGGGAGAGGGGACAATTACTGTATATCCAGACTTCAGATGAAGTGTACCTGTCACCTGTGAGCAGGATGAAAGGGATTTTGTGAGATAACTCTCTAATTATGAATAGACAATCAGGTTAACATCATTTTGAAGTCATGGCTTAAAAAGTTTCCTATCAAACTGATAAGCTAAATATATATATATATATATATTTTTATATATATATATATATATATATATATATATATATATATATATATATATATATATATATATATATATATATATATATATATATATATATATATATATATGTGTGTGTGTGTGTGTGTGTGTGTGTGTGTGTGTGTGTGTGTGTGTGTGAAGATTTCTTAGTTTGAAGAGAAAAGCTGTAGGTAAGGACAATCTGGCTTGCACAATTTGCCCACTCTCAAGGAAAACTGCTTGCAGACCCCTGCAAAATTCTCCAAACATACTGTATGCAAGGTTGATAGGTAGATTCTGGATCTGGATGTGCTGTCTGTCAGGAGTGCTTGAAGCCCAATGGGCTCTCCCTCTTAATCACCCCTTCCTTCCCTCATGCAGCCCCCCATCACCCCTTCCCCCCCCATCCTCCTTTCTTGCCATCCTAGAGCCCCCTGTCACACCCTCCTCCCTTCCTGAAGACCCCCTTCCTCCTAGAGCCTTCTCTCATCACCGCTTCCTCCCCTCTTGGAGTCCCCATCTCCTTTTACTGCCATCCTAGAGTCCCCCCATCACCCCTTCCTCCCCCCCCTAGAACCCCTCTCCTCATCACCCCTTCCTCCCCTCTGTCACACCCTCCTCCCTTCCTGAACTTTCCCTTCCTCTGCTCCTAGAGCCTTCTCCCATCACCCCTTCCTCCCCTACAAAAGACCCCCCCCCCACCCCAATCACCCTTTCTCCTCTAACAGAGCCCTTCCCCATCTTCCCTTCTGCAGCCCCCATCACCCCTTTCTGTCCTCCTAAAGCAGAAACCAAAATAAGTGTAGCGCTTTTAAAGAAAAGTCAGATGTAAAGTCTATGGATTGACAGTTCAAAATGCATATATCCAGGGCCATCTTTAATATTGATTGGACCCTGGGCAAAAATTGTCTTGGCCCCCCCCCCCCCCCATGCAGTTTTGCTCTCCACCTGCTCTGAGACATACAATAAATAGCAGCTAGACTCAAAATCAGGTTACTGAATCATATCAGGCAGTGATTGTGATTGGCTGCCAGAGGTTACAGTGTATCATTGCCGCTCACTGACTGGTTGCTAGAGGTTACAGCAAACATTTCGGCTCACTGATTAGTTGCTAGAGGTTACAGCACATGATTTCTGCTTGTTGATTGGTTACTAGAGATTACGGTACATCAATACTGCTCACTGATTGGTTGCTAGAGGTTACAGCACATCATCTCCTCACTGGCTGCACACCATGGACTGGACCTTGCTCACCTGTGCACCCCAAACTGTTATTCCTTCTCTGCCTACCACTGTACACCATACAATACCCTCCCCCCACTAATTTGCTTACCTTTGCAGAACAGGCTGATGGTAGGCTTAATGACCACAGTTGTAGGCAGGACTTTCAAGCATGCCCCTTTATCTCCCCCCTGTGGGTAGCATTCAGTATAGGTGATGGTTGATATGACCTTAGGGGGGTATGATATACATATGAATACCACCTCTGTTTACATAGAATGCCGCCGGTCTGCAACTATTTACATATAAATGCTGCTGCTATTTACATATCAATGCCGGTATTCACATGTAAACACAGGGTCTGCAGGTGAGTCCTCTGTACACAACAACAAGGCAGAGCTGGGCAGCATTAATAACAGAACTTCACACTGAGATATCAGGACACAGCATGAGACTAAAACCTCAAGGGACGAGGGAATTTAAACTGGGAAAGTTGGCAAGTATGAGGCAGCTGCTTTGGGCCCCACAACAATGACAGGGCCCAGGGCAGCTGCCCCTTTTGCCCTGCCTTAAAGACGGCCCTGCATATATCCAAAGGCAAGATATCCTTGGGAAAAAATTCTTTTCTCAAAATCCCCTGGAACAGATCTCTTCAAGGGTGTAAACCATCTGGAAAGAAAGCCCACACACCACCACTGAAAGTGAAAAGGCTTACCGGACTCGATGGGCTCAACAAGGCGTACGCCAGGTAGAGTCAGACAAGCTTGGGTGGTGCTGGACTGTGGGTGGCCCACAGCTTCGTGGAAGCCACTTCATCAACGTTGCCCTCCTGGGCCACCCACAGTCCAGCACCACCCAAGCTTGTCTGACTCTACCTGGCGTACGCCTTGTTGAGTCCATCGAGTCCGGTAAGCCTTTTCACTTTCAGTGGTGGTGTGTGGGCTTTCTTTCCAGATGGTTTACACCCTTGAAGAGATCTGTTCCAGGGGATTTTGAGAAAAGAATTTTTTCCCAAGGATATCTTGCCTTTGGATATATGCATTTTGAACTGTCAATCCATAGACTTTACATCTGACTTTTCTTTAAAAGCGCTACACTTATTTTGGTTTCTGATATTGATTACACTTGCTGGTTGTGTTAGCTGCTCATTTGTCCCTTCTGGTAGCGCAGAATCATTGTGTATATTTTGTCCTCCTAAAGCACCCCGTCACCCCTTCCTCCTCTCCTGAAGCCCAGCTACCCCTTCCCCATGTTCCCCCTCCTGCTGGTCCTGTGATGCATTGGGTCCATAGGGCAGGCCCATGAGGCCCTACACTAGGCATTGTTCAACCTGGAAGACTGAGGACATCTTGTGGTGGAATAAAATTACTGCAGGAGATAGCACTGGGCAGGAGGTGAGTATTTCAGCCAGTATGGCTAGGGCAGTATTTACTGTAAAAAAAAAAAAAAAAAAAAATGCTCAAAGACTTGTTGCACAGAATTACAAATCCCTTGCCAAGGCTTGTATTTCAAATGAGTGTTTAGATATTTGAATAGAGTTTGCCTCTGAAGGAACTTTTCATGAAAAATATCTCTTGAAACAGGCAATGCTGGAAAACAAGTATGTGAATACTTACCTTTCCTGCTACCTGTGCCCCCAGAACGCCGCTCCATGTGATTGGCTGTTACAGCAGTCACAGGACCTGGAACCCAGCACAGCACACAAAAGTGGAGCGCCATGGACGCATATTAAGGCGTTAAGGCCCACCTGCTGGGTTGCTGCATGCATTATACCAGAGGGAAAAGGTTAACAACAGGGTCTCTTTAATATGATGTTTCTTGATCAACAAGCTATAACCAAGATATTTTTTTTTAGCACAGAATTGCATCATGGGAAACCTGAAGGCCTGCCAATGACTCAGACCGCCATGCTGTGGTTCTAAGAGTATCAGAGTGTCATAATAACGGTGGGAAATTAAAGGCGACAAGGGTTCAGGGCCTACAACTGCTTCTTCATTACTAAACGGTGGAGGTCAGAGAAGTGAAAGTATGTCACACCGAGAGGAGGAAACCACATTTCATAACTGTGCATTTCCTTCAAAAAGTACAAGGAAATCCCTTATGCTGAGAAATATCTTTACAAGACACGTGAATGATTGTACAACGTGCTCAGGGAATATCATTTTACTGTTCAATTCCAACCGTCATTGTGGGATTTTTATGTGAAATTGGCTGGCTATATATTATTATTCAGAGGGATCGGCCGATATTCCAACAGCGGTGGCCCGGCCAGCTCAACAAATGTCGACTGGGTCATTGACATTTGCGGAGGTGTCGCGTCACATATGGCGACCCATCACATTTGGCTACCCGCTGGACTGCGCATGCGTGACGCCGCCATATGCGTTCCAACACTGTGGTGATCTGCGCTTGCGCAGAATTTTGTGGCCACGCCCCTGAGTCCAGGTTCAAGCCCCACCATCCAAGTGGACATTGAGCGAAGCGAGGCCCTGTGGCAAAGTGGTCTTACATCAGTGTTGGAACGCATATGGCGGCGTCGCTCATGCGCACTCCAGCGGGTAGCAAAATGTGATGGGTAGCCGAATGTGACATGAAAGAGGCAGCAGGAACGGGACAATAATCATGCATGGGGCATTGTTGGCCGAATAGCACCTGTGGCCAGTCAGCCGCAGGCGCTGTTTTTAGTATTCTGACAGCGAACAGTAGCGGCTGTCAGAGTACAATAGGCGGCGCGGGGATTCTCCTTCTATGCCATTTGCGTGGATGGAGGAAACTGTTAGGGCCAGTTTACACCACAATTTATGTGTTCCAAATGTGTTTCTGCATGCACGTTTACACACTTTTTTTTTTTATGCGCTTTTGATTTGTATTTTTTCTCCTCTTCATCTCAATTCAGGACATGAGCTTTCCGATGCATTTCTGGTGCATTTACCTATGCTTAAGTGCGTTTTCTATGCATTTTCACATGTTCTAGATGCCTACCATACAGAATGCTCTATTTTTGTTGACTGCACTGGAATGCACTGCACTGGTGTGAAGTAGGGCTATTGCAATACATGGAAAACACTGTGCAAATGTGTTTTTGATTCAGATTGAGGGTCAGTTCACACCATGCTTGCACATGACTGCGTGTTCCTGTGCGATTCACACCGCATGCAAAACGCACTCCATTTGCGATCTGCAGCGGTCGTCAATATAAAGTTAAAGCGGAGCTCCACCCAAAAGATGTGTCTCTTCCTAGAGTCAGTCTCCCCCCCCACTGTAAGAAAGCACATGCAGGGAACACAGTTAACCCTTTGAGCGCCCCTTCCCTGCCAGTGTCATTTATACAGTGAGAGTGCATTTTTTTTTTTAGCACTAATCACTATTGGTGTCACTGGTTATTATTAATTTTTTTTTCAATACAAACGTTTTTATTGGGAAAAATACATGTAATCATAGATAATAATAATAATAATAATAATATGTAAAAGATTCTAATTATTATTTAAGGTACTCATAGAGCACTGTCAATTTACGCAGCACTTTACATATACATTCACATTAGTCCCTACCCTCAAGGAGCTTACAATCTAATGTCCCATTCATACACATACCAGGGCGAATTTAGACAGAAGCCAACTAACCTACCAGCATGTCTTTGGAGTGTGGGAGGAAACCAGAGTACCCAGAGGAAAGCCACACAGGCACAGGGAGAACATGTAAACTCCAGGCAGGTAGTGTCGTGGTTGGGATTCGAAACAGTGACCCTTTTTACTGCTAGGCGAGAGTGCTACCCACTACATCACTGTGCTCCCAAAAAGTGTCACTTAGTATCAGATTTGCGCGCCGCAATGTCGCAGTCCCAGTAAAAATCGCTGATCGCGGCCATTTCTGGTAAAAACAAAAAAAATAAATAAATAAATAGTCCATAATCTATCCCATAGTCTGTAGACGTGATAACTTTTGTGCAAACTAATCAATTTACACTTATTGGGAATTTTTTTTTTAAACCAAAAATATGTAGCAGAATACATTTTGGCCTAAATTGATGAAGAAATTTGATTTTGTTAATTTTTTTATTGGCTATGTATTATAGCAGTAAGTAAAAAATATTGTTTTGTTTTTCAAAATTGTCGGTCTCTCTTTGTTTATAGCGCAAAAATTAAAAAACCGCAGAGGTGATCAAATACCACCAAAAGAAAGCTCTATTTTGGGGGGAAAAAAGGACTTCAATTTCATTTGGGTACAGCGTCGTACGACCGCGCAATTGCCATTTGTGTGGAGGATTGTCTGCATGAAGACAGAGATCGGTGTTTCTGCTTGGCAGGAACACATGATCTCTATCTTCTCCCCTGTCAGAACGGCGATCTGCCTTGTTTACGCTGTTCTGTCTCTCTGGGGAACGATTGCGGGTGGCTGGCGGACATCGGGTACGCTGGACCCGCTAATTCCCTCTTTGTCCAATCAGCGCACACGCACCTTCCCCCAAGTGTTTTCTGCACGAAATGATGTACAGGTACGTGGTTTCATGCAATAGAGCCCACCAGCCTCAGCAAATCATCAGTTTTATTTGGGCACAGTGTCACGAGGCTGCGCAATTGTCAGTTAAAGCGATGCAGTGCCATATCGCAAAAAATGGCTGGCTGTGAAGGGGGGTGAACCTTCCGGGGCTTTAGAGGTTAACAGTCTGAGGTGACAGGGTCACTTTAATATAACAGGGTCACATGGGTTCACACTTGTGCATGTGTGGGAGACTGTGTACAAGCATTTTACCCACATTAAAGCTTCGCGGAAGATAAATATCCCCTCCTTGAAATGGGGTTGCCCGTGCACTGCAAGGGTTAAATGCCCGTTTAGGTCTAGGGGGACAGAAAGAGACATTTTTTTTGCCAGATCCGGTGCTGCCCTATGCTCCAGAGGTGAACTGTTCCTCAGTATCCTCATGTCCATTGCAATGCTAAGGATGCTGCATTCATCTCTTGGTGACATGAGAGGACCTACAGTATGAACGTCGGGGCATAGTGGAGAAGAGAAAACCAGTTATAGGGCACAGAGGAGTAAGTCTAACTGCTGTTCTTGTTCCCCTAGACCTAAAAAGAGCAATTAACCCTTCAACCCTTAGGGCTCATTTACACTTGCATTGGGGGGGTAAAAACACAGCTGCGTTTTTAACGCACCCCATTGCTTCCCCTTAAGCTGCAAAGGCAGTGACCGGGGGTGTACACATGCTGCAGGTGTGCAGGAATTAAGCCACTGCTGAACAGAAGCCATTCAAGTGAATGGGGCCGCACTGCACCCACTTGCACTGCAGTAGTGTGGCATTTAGGGGGTTAATACAATCTTTAAGGAGGCAACATATCAGAAAAAACAGCAGAGGGCGCCAACTATGTGCAGTATATAAAACTTACTAAGAAAACACAATTGGCAACTTCAATAACGGCATTACTCCATTAATAATGCCATTGTGATGGTAAGCCTTGCAGTGTGCTTCCAGGGGTGTAAACACTGATGCAGCTGCCAACAGATTTTGTGGATGCTGGAAACTGAAACTGGAAGTGCTGGAATTACCGTGGAGCGCAGGGACACTGCACTGTGGACAACACCCTATGGAATAAGATGGCAATGTGCCATTATCGATGTTTTCCAAGTGAGTTGTCAATTGTGTGTTCTTAACCACTTCAATACCGGGCACTTTCCCCACTTCCTGCCCAGGCCAATTTTCAGCTTTTAGCGCTGTCACACTTTGAATTACAATTGTGCAGTCATGCTACACTGTACCCAAACAAATTTTTTTTATTATTTTGTTCCCACAAATAGAGCTTTCTTTTGGTGGTATTTGATCACTGCTGGGGATTTTATTTTTTGTGCAACAAATAAAAAAAGACTGAAAAATTAAAAAAAAAAAAACAAAAAAAAAAACGTTTTTGTTTCTGTTATAAAATGTTGTAAATAAGCAAGTTCTGATGGACACTGATGAGGTGGCACCAATTAGGTGGCACTGGTATGCAGCACTAATGGGCATTATAGGCGGCACTGAAAGGTTGCACTGATGGGTACTTATGGGTGGCACTGATAGGTGGCACTCATAGGCATCACTGATAAGGAGGCACTGGCAGGCATTAGTGATGGGCACTGATTGGCATTGATTCTGGGCACAGGCTGGCATCCCTGGTGGCCATGGATGGCATACCTGGTGGTCATCAGTGGTGGCAATCCCTGGTGGTCTGAAGTGGGCATCCCAACAGAAGAGCAGCCGATCGGCTCTCCCCTACTCGAGTCTCTAGAGATGCGAGTGAGTAAAAGCTGATACACAGCTTTTCCTGTTTGCCACGTGATCCGCCGTGTCCAATCACAGCAGATCACAGTGTAAAGAGCCTCCATCAGAGGCTCTTTACCAAGATCGGTGCTGCGGTGTGTCAGACTGATACGCCGCACCACCGATCGCCATGCTGCGCACCCTCACGAGCATGCGCCGACTGTTATCCTGAAAGACATCCTATGACGTCCAGTCAGGACAACGGAAGCAGGAAAAATTTGAAGTCAGCAGCTACAAATACTGTAGCAACTGACTTTTGATATTAGGACACTTATCTGTCCAGGGATCCCGCGATGTTGGCACCCCAGACGATTTTGTCATGGTTATGCAAGAGTTTCTTTGTCAGCTCACCTGTCTCCATGTATTCTTCTCTAGAGACCAGCTGACTCTCACCTGACTGGTTTTATAACCTCTCCTCTAAGCATGGCCCCGCCCCAGGCCCTATTAGGGAACCCTATATTAACCTGTGCACTGCAAGCCAGCAGTGCTGATCAACCATTGTGTGTTAGCCTCCGTATGTACTTGCTGTGTTTCCTACGTCTGATTCCTGTTACCGACTTTGGCCTGTTCTTAACTATTCCTGTCTGCTCGTGACCCTGACCTTTGGCGTCTCCCCGACCATCCCTGTTTGCCTGTGACCCTGAACCTTGGCGTGAACTCTGTTGTCCTTTTCTGCTTGTGGCCCCGACCTTGGCTTGTCCCTTACTTTCCATGTTGTTCCAGCCTGCTGCCTCCTTCCTCTTCTCCTATAGTCTACCGTGAGCGTGAGCTGTGAGACCCTGAGGGCCGCGACCTGGAGCCAGACTGCAGCGCAGTCCATCCTCACCACTAGAGGCTCTGGTGAACACCTGCTGGCTCTTAGACTCCGCGCCCTGGGGAATCTATGCTCTAGCTCCCAGTGGGATCTGTGTCAGTGATCCAGTAGATCTGCTTCCTGAACCTCCCAGGGTTCAATCCGCAGCAGTCAGTCCTAGGGTCCACTACCTAGCAGTGCACTTCTGACTCCTACAGAGTGCATCTGTCACCTAGCCTCAAGGTGACCTGACAGATTTTCGGGTCAGCTGTCGGGTGCTGCCGCCGCCATTCCTTTTAAGGGAAACCTGCAGTGGAGCTTTTCAGCTTCACAGCCGGTTCCCTACTGCGCATGCGTGAAGCGTGCTGCGCTTTCTAATTGGCCCGGCGGCGGAGGAAGGAGGGCCAAACTTCCCAGGGACCGCGCCGTGGCACCGTCTCTGGAAGTGGGGAAGGAGGACCTGTCAAAAACAGCTCCCCCTGAAAAGGTGGCAAATGTGGCACGGGGGGGTTTAAGATGAGGCGCTTTTGGGCAGCCCATTAAATTTCAATGGGCGGCCCAAGGAGCCGCAATCGCCTTTTTTTTAAACCGCGCCACATGAAAATGCATGGTACTTTTTACCATGTGTTTTGGTGTATTACAATGCACACCACTAAGCTAAGCACATTGGGGCGCCATCAAGAATAAATGACACTGGAGCACGCCTGCAAGAAGGAAAGGCGTTTTCATTCACTGCTAGAATGTACGCAGGAGCAGGGCTGCATTGCATATTAACGTAGTATTTAGTAATCACAGCAGTTCCTCATTTTTGAACAGTATTCTGCTTTTAGCTGGACGGGAGCAGTTCCAATTTCAAGAAAGTAAAATGTTAACGCGGAATCTGCTCAAGCCATCTACTTGCTGACATTCCCTTCATGACTGTTGGTTTCTGCCTTGTAAATCTAGGTGGGATAGTGGGGGCGAGGGGATTCTTTCTCCCTTAGGAAAATCTAATGGATTTCCTAAACTAACTATGCAATTAACCACAGCAGACAGACCCTCCTCTGTAATGCAGGCTAGGAGTAGATGACACAGCTCAGCCAGGAAGGAGAACCTACACCCTGGGCAGGAAATAACTGACACCGTGGGCTGTGTGTTAAAATATACAGAGGAATACATGGCATTCAGGCAGGTATAGGAACAGAGATGGGCTTATTTCATGAAACGCTGCAAAGTGCAATGATGTGTGGTGATCTGTTCACACCGTGTGGAACATAGGGAGCAAACATGGACAAGTCTGTAAGGACCTGTCAGGATTTCTTGCATCAAAGGAATCCTAAGGATGAAAAACAAAGAAGGATGGGTCTGACTCCTTTTTGGTGATTTGAAAGGACCAGCTGTGACAATGTCTTCTGAAAATTTTCTAGTACACGCAAGGTAATTATAGCCATAGTTAAGGATGAGTTCAGGGGTGTTTGGATGCTTTTCCAAACCAGGAAGATGTGACCTGAAATGGGCCAGTCATCTGTAGCAGCGGTGGCACTCCCCGCCTTGCATTGGCACATATACAAGTAGTTTGGCCACATGGTTTCTGTTACATATAAGCAGATCTTCTCTAAATCATTAAGGTTTCTTGGCTGTCTCTTGGCAACTCGAAGTTTCAAACTCCCTCTATACATTTTCTATAGGATTAAGGTATGGAAACAGGCTAGACCGCTCCATGACCTTCATGTGCTTCTTCTTGAGCTACTCCTTTGTTCCCCTGGAAGACCAATCCACAAATCCCCTGGAAGACCCATCCACGACCCATCTTCAGTGTTCTGGCTGAGGGAAGAAGGTTCTCATCCAAGATTTTACAATACATGGCCCCATTCATTGGCCCCTCAATAAGGCAAAGTTGGCCTGTACCTATAGCAGAGTAACAGCCCCAAAGCATCATGTTAGCACCTCCATGCTTGACTGTAGGGATGATGTTCTTAGGGTCATAGTCAGCATTTTTCAGCAAGTCCCTCTCCTCAAGAAGGCACAAGTAGAGTCATGCCAATGAACATCTAAAGGATTCAGAGAAGGATTGGGGAGAAAGTGCTGTGGTCTGAAGAGACCAAAATTGAGCTCTTTGGCATTAACTCAACGCGCCATGTTTCGACTCGCCGATTCCCCCATCCACACATTCGAGGTACATGGGGGAAACACTCCTGCTAAGCTATTGTATTATGACAGCGGGGAGCCTTCCCCGCCATGAGAACATGCTGATCAGTGCTTCTGGCACTGATCGTTCGGGAAAAACGCAACAGGCTGGTTGTACAGAAGTCGATGGGTAGGTAGACTTCTGTACAACCACTCTGCCCATACATGGTTCGAAGTTCAGCCGGCCCCTGCTGAAGTTTTATAGGTCACACGCAGGGCCATTTCTAAATCACAAACCTCCCAAAGATCTAAAGTGGGAAAGAGGGACACCAGTTAACACAATAAATAAATACTGGGGTATTTTCCTGACACTCATTAAAACTGAAGTCTAGTTTAATGGGGCCTATTTGCATCCAAAGCTCTACAATGACTCTGGCTTCCAGGACCCAAAACTACTACTAGATGTGCCATGATCTGGATGTATGAAAATCTTCACAGACATTTAGCGCAAAATATTTAGGAAAAGGACACACCACTGCCACTGTACTCCCCCAGTTACATGGACCATAAGAAATCAAGGCTGGTATCTTACCTACGTGTTGCAGTATGACACCGTACAGTAGTGTACCATTCATTTAAAAATGGCACACCAGTGTACATATACAGCTGAGCATTTAACCCTTTTGCATGGGGGGGACCCCACTGCAGGAGACCTACCGCAAGAGGTTTTTTTTTTGTGGCCAGAGTTGGACTAATATTACTAGCCCCAGGTCATTCCTCAGCAGAAAGCCATGACAGTAATGTGCATATTCTGAACCTGATTAAACAGAGGTTAAAGCCGAACTGATCTATAAAAGTTTAAATCAAATTTATATGTTTTATTAAATATAATTTATTTTGGGCGATTGGGTAGGGGAAGGTGGCAGGCATTCTTCCAGAACAGAGCAGCGCTTTTGTAGCGGCATCTGATCAGTCCTAGAGTATTGTAAGCCCAGCCTGCACGATGAAAGTCCCCCTCTGGGACTCGTAAATGACAGGCTGGACTAACAGGAAAGGGGCAGAATGACAAAGTGAAGCTCTGCCCTGAAGGGGACCTCCGATGCTAGACGGAGCATGAAGTCGGGGACAACACTGGAGAGTGAAGAAGGTGAGCGAGTCTTGGGACTATTGCTTTTTTTTTTAACAGGCGGGATGGGGGAAATTAGAAATTAAACACATTTTAAAAATATGGAGTACCACTTTAAGAGCCAATTTACACCAGATGCTGTTGGATGCATTTTTGACTGCATTCCAACTGCATAGACAGTCCAAAATCCAGGATATCTCATTACACTGCAGAAAGAAAGAAAAAGAAAGAAAGAAAGAAAGAAGTACGTACTAAGTACAAGCTGCATTTTTCTGCACCGCAAACGTGCAAAAATTCCCACAGACACATATGTATGTGCGCAAACGCACCACAACACATCACAGTGCACATAAAAGCCAAAAGAAAGTAGGAAGTGGAAAAACGCGCATCAACTGCATCTGATTACGCATAACAATGCACCTTAACTGCATGCAAATGTGCTTGGAAAAAAAACATGCAGCGCAGCAGACATGCAGTTTCTGGTGTGAATAGGCCCTTAATCAGCTAAATACATTTCAGGTACATCAAAATCCTGAGTAGAAAAGCCTGTTGCCCCATGTCAGTGTACTGCAGAGTGGGTCCCTTGCACTGTGTGTGAAAGCAGTGGTCTCTCTGCAGAGGTCCACCCTGAGTCAGAGCCTGAGCTCTCCAATTAGGAAGGGAGCAAGAGCTTTGCTGATTGGACTTCAGAACAGAGGCCACCTCTTCCCGCCATTGAGCAAGGATCCCACTCTGCAACTGCTGGCAGGGGATAGGCTTTGCTACTTAGGCTGACAAGTTCCTCTTCCTTCACTGTGGCTCAGATCAGCAGCATGAATAGCGGAAATCACACAGTGTATGGACAGGGCTGAGCCCACCAAAGTCTCATGCTGAAATACTGAAAGAGTTAATGGAACTACCAGGAAATCCTTTGAGTGTTTTTTTGCTATGGCAGTACTCCGTGTATATAAAAAAAAACGACAGGTACCTCCCTGCCTCGCACAGACCTGGCCTTGTGTGTGCGTACAGGAAGTGGCTTCTACTCACATGAATAGGGCATTGATGGGCCAGACAAGCTGGCGGGGCTGGCATCACCAGCCCATTACACTACCCAGCAGGAAGGACGCAGCATAGTTAGACTATGGCACGGCCATGAAGAAGAAGTTGTAGAAATCTCTGCCAGTTTTTACTGCTTTCCATCCACAGATTTCACTCTGGATGTTACTACGTTCAGAAAAAGTACTGTCATTGAATACTAAACACTAAATATATAATTATTTTTTTATAAAAAAAAAAAAAATATATGTACATTGCTGTATGTAATTCTCATCAGTGAACTGGTGTTATTTAACCACTTCAGCCCCGGAAGATTTTACCCCCTGACCAGAGCAATTTTTCGCGATTCGGCACTGCGTCGCTTTAACTGACAATTGCGCGGTCACGTGACGTTGCACCCAAAACAAAATTGAAGTCCTTTTTTTCCCCACAAATAGAACTTTCTTTTGGTGGCATTTGATCACCTCTATGGTTTTTAATTTTTGTGCTATAAACAAAAAGAGTGTCAAATTTTGAAAAAAAAGGCAATATTTTTAACTTTTTGCTATAATAAATATCCCCCAAAAATATATTAAAAGAAACATTTTTTTCCCTCAGTTTAGGCTAATATGTGGTCTTCTATATATATTTTTGGAAAAAAAAAAAAAAAAAAAAGCGCAATAAGTGTATATTGATTGGTCTGTGCAAAAGTTATCCCATCTACAAAATAGGGGATAGTTTTATGGCATTTTCAATTTTTTTTTTTTTTTTTTTATTAGTAATGGCGGCGATCTGCGATTTTTATTGTGACTGCGACATTATGGTGGACACATCGAACACTTTTGACACTATTTTGGGACCATTGCCATTTATACAGCGATCGGTGCTATAAAAATGCACTGATTACTGTGTAAATGACACTGGCAGGGAAGGGGTTAAACACTAGGAGGCGATGAAGGGGTTAAGTGTGTCCTAGGGAGTGATTCTAACTGTGGGGGGGGGGGTGGGCTACAGCTCACATGACAGCGATCACTGCTCGCAATGACAGGGAGCAGTAGATCTCTGTCATGTCACAAGGTAGAATGGGGAAATGCCGTGTTTACATAGGCATCTTCCCATTCCGCAGCTCCGGGACACGATCGCCGGGACACATCTAGTCCGTGGGCACGGTCACGCTGTACATGGTGGGCGTGCCCGCTAGCCCCGCCAATTAAAGGGGATGTAGAGGTACGCCTATTTGCCCACCGCCACCATTGTGCCGACTTATATCGGCGTGCAGGGGTTGGCAAGTGGTTAAAACAGGAATATAGTATAACACCAGTTCGCTGATGAGAATTACATACAGATATTATATATATATATATATATATATATATATATATATATATAATTCCTATTTTGATTAGATTACTAATTAATATTTGCTGATGTTATTGCACTCAAATCATCTGCTGTTCACATAGAACCCTCCTCCACTTCGGCCTTCAAAGTTCTCGTTTGAATATTTGCTACTTATCTTACTTATCTCCAAGATTTGCTATTTATCTTACTATTTATTTAACCACTTGCCACCCAGGCCAATTCTGATATTTATCTCCTACATGTAAAAATCATATTTTTTTGCTAGAAAATTACACAGAACCCCCAAACATTATATATTTTTTTTTTCTTAGCAGAGACCCTAGAGAATAAGATGGAGGTCGTTGCAACTTTTTATATCGCACAGTGTTTGCGCAGCAATTTTTTAAACGCCTTTTTTTTTAAATGTTTCAGGCATTAGAAAAAAAAAAAAATGTAAAGTTAGCCCAATTTTTGAAAGATGATGTTACGCCGAGTAAATGGATACCCAACATGTCGCGCTTTAAAATTGCGCACACTCGTGGAATGGCGCCAAACTTTGGTACTTAAAAATCCCCATAGGTAACGCTTTCAATTTTTTTTTTACAGGTTACATGTTTTGCATTACAGAGGAGGTCTTGTGCTAGAATTATTGCTCTCGCTCTAACATTTGCGGCGATGCCTCACATGTGTGGTTTGAATGTTGTTTACATATGTGGGTGCAACTTAGGTAAGTGCTTGCTTCTGCGAGCGAGTACACGGGGACGCTTTAAAAGAAAATTTAATTTTTTTTTTTATTGTTCATTTTACTTTTATTTTTCTATTTTGACATTTTTTTTAATTCTCCTTTATGCCTATTACAAGGAATGTAAACATCCCTTGTAATAGGACTAGTGCTTGACAGGTCCTCTTTACAGTGAGATATGGGGTCAATAAGTCCCTACATCTCATCTCTTGGCTGGGAAGCCTGAAATAAAAAAAAAAAAAAAAAAAATAGATCTCAGCTTCCCAGCCGAGGCGGCGCCATTTTTTCAAATGCAGAGGACGGGCGTGACGTCATAACATCGCACCCAGCCTTCGAATGATCATAGAGACTCTGAGGACCATCTGGCCCGCTGAAAATTTTTATGGTCAGAATCCGTGCCCTCTGCCGCTTACCGGAGGCGATCGCGATTGACCCCAGATCTCATATTTAAGAGTTCCTGTCATGCTTTTTTTTTTTCTATTACAAAGCATGTTTACATTCCTTGTAATAGGAATAAAAGTGACAGAATTTTTTTTTTAAAAAAAAGAACAGTGTAAAAATAAAAAATTAAAAGGTAAAATAAATAAAAAAACATTTTTTTTTTCTTAAACACGCCCCATCCCAACAAGCTCGCGTGCAGAAGCGAACGCATACGTGAGTAGCAGCCGCATATGAAAACAGTGTTCAAACCACACATGTGATGTATTGCCGCGATCGGTAGACAGAGCAATAATTCTAGCCCTAGACCTCCTTTGGCAACCTGCAGAATTATTTAAACGTCGCCTATGGAGATTTTTAAGGTCAATTTTAAAGCGTGTCATGTTAGGTATCAATTTACTCCGCGTAACATTACCTTTTACAATATAAAAAAAAAAATTGGACAAACTTTACTGTTGTCTTAATTTTTAATGCAAAAAAGTGTATTTTTTCCCCAAAAAAGTGCACTTGTAAGACCACTGCGCAAATACGGTGTGACAAAGTTTTGCGACGACCACCATTTTATTCTCTAGGGTGTTAGAAAAGAAAAAAATAATATATATATATATATATATATATATATATATATATATATATATATATATATATATATATATATATATATATATATATATTATATGTTTGGGGGGTTCTAAATAATTTTCTAGCAAAAAAGAAAACAAGTGATTTTAACTTGTAAACAGAGCCATCGGTAGCGGCGGAGACAATCGGGTCCTTTCTCCTGAGGCTGGATGCCGAGTGAGGGAAAGATGGCCCCCACTCAGCTCCATACCATTGGACGGAAGAGACATCAAACATCACTTCCACCCAATGGTTTTAAAAGGGAATTTTATTTTTTTATTTTTATTGCATGGTCTTTTTGACCCCAGATCCCACATAAAAGAGGACCTTATTTTGTACAGTAAACATTTATGGGGAACTGTGTCAAATGCTTTTGCAAAATCCAGATACACCACGTCTACGGGCCTTCCTTTATCTAGATGGCAACTCACCTCCTCATAGAAGGTTAATAGATTGGTTTGGCAAGAACAATTCTTCACGAATCCATGCCGATTACTGCTAATTATATCGTTTTCATTACTAAAATCTTGTATATAATCCCTTATCACCGCCTCCAAAAGTTTACATACTATTGATGTCAGGCTGTTGGGCCCTTTCTAAATATTGGTGCTACATTGGCTTTACTCCAATCACCTGGTACCATTCCAGTCAGTAGACTGTCAGTAAAAATTATGAACAATGGTTTCCTTGCTGGACCCTCCAGCAATGAAAAATCCTACATTAGTTCTCTTTGTTTATGAGGAGGCTGGGCAGCTGTGTTTGCCATTGTTAACCCGGTCTGTACTGTGCAGGTAAATCTATATCTGTAACTTCAATTGTAACTAGATTTGAATACTGTCTGCCCTAACCAAAGGTTTAAAGATGTAGAGGCTGGGCTTCTTCCATTGTATGTTGAGGACAGACTTGGGTCAGGCTCACTCTAATATTCTTCAAAATGCCCAGTCAGCTATGACACTACCTCCTAAAAATTTTCAAAAAGGCAAGAAATATTTTTTAAAAATGCAGGCATGCTATGTGGAACATATAACAAAAACAAACCCATAACAGAAGGGTTTTCTCAAATTTGACTGCAACAGTGGAAATAAGTCTACATCGGGAACGTTTATAAAAGCTGCCAGGTTATTACTGTTGTGTCACAGACAAAGGCAGAACACACTGATGTAGATTTGCGCTGGAGCTCAAAACGTCTGACAATGCTTTTCTCAATTTCTGTACCTTCCTGTCCTAGAGATAACGGCAGCCTCCCCCCCACCCCCATAGTATATACTAGTCTCACTTCCTTTTATGTCTGACACTCATGTGTGCTCCATACCTGTAAGAACCATGATTTTACCAGGAAATTAAATAGGGGTTTGAAGGTGCCTACTATAGAAAAGAAGGGGGGGGGGGCTTTAGTATATCTAAAAGGCAAAACTTTTTTTTTTTTAAAGAGTGGAGAGAGATTAGAACACCTGCCGGTTTTATTTCCTGTCTGTGCAGCCATTAGTGAGATTCACCCTCTCGATTTGTACTGTTTATCGTTATCACTGAAAGTGAAATAAGATCCCAAATTCTGGGTTGTCCCCAGAACAGGAATAAACGGGAAATCTTCCAATGGAGATGCTAGTTCTGGTGACCACCTGGGTTTCTCTCACTTTGGAGGGATTTCCTTGTTTTGGGTATGGGGACAGGAAGTGAAGGGAAATCTCCCTAATGGGTAGACAGATGGCAAAAACATGGCAGGGAGATTAACTTAAAAGTGGGGTTCCACTCAAATTTTTAGCTTAATCTTACCCGTTCAGTTAATTGCACAGATGTTCAAATGCTGCACAAAAATTTTTTTTATCGCTGTAATTACCTTTATATTGTACTTTATTGTGGCACTTCCTGTCTCTCCTCCCATGGGAGTAGGTGTGTTTATTGCCTTTCCCCGGTGCCGCACTGTCTCCTGGGAGCTTAGTGTCAGGCTTCCCAAGATTTAGTGCGGAAACAATGATCATGCGCGTGAACAAGCTGTGAATGAACAAGCATTCACTGCACCCAGGAAATCAATGCTTGTGGGCTTCACATGCCCACAAGCAAGATGGAAACAGCCAGCATCACATTTTTTAAGTTATTCTTCAGTATGAAAACAGACAGAGGCGGAAATATTACACCCAAACTGTGAGTATTATTTTGGGGTTAGCAAAGTGTCTCAATGGCCTAAAAAAAAAAAAAGAAGATTGGTCGCCGGACTCCCGCTTTAATAATGGAAGCCCAAAGATGGGTCCATGTAGTGAAAGACCAACAAGGGAAATTTGAAAAGATATGGGCAGGTTGGGTACAGTATACCCCAGAGATATGTTAGGAGGAAAGAACCATGCAGTGGGTGGGAATAAGGAGCGGCGCAGCATCCAGGGCCTTTGTGTATAGTCTAGGAAGTTGATATAGAAGTGAATTCTTGAATACTGACCATATTTATTTATTATTTATTTAGGGGAAATTTTTTTTCTTTCTTTTTTTTCTTCTCTCTCACCCCCTCATCTTTTTTTCCCTCCTTACCACACCCGGCCCCTTCCATCGGCCCCGGGTTGTCGGGGGTGGGAGCTCGGATATCAGAGCTCGTACAGAGAGGTAGGGAATAATGATGAAGACCCTATTTTAGTGCGTGGGGGGTGGGGCAAATTAAATTTGTTCACATAAGGGGATAGGGGGGTAAGGTAGAATGAAGGGTAATCTTATAGGGAAAGTAGGGTGTTATCGATCAAAGAGATAAAACAGTGTAAGGAGGGAGGGAGTTGAGGAGGGAGGCAACTCACTTTTTTTTTTTTTTTGTTAGGGTGGAGGGATATACATGTTAGCTTGTGGAATGAAATGTATTGTAACTGTACAGCTTTTATTTAGGACATATTGGAATATAAAGTTATATGATAATGAATTGATATGCTGTATACTAAAAGGAAAATAAAATAAAAAATGTTGATAATAATAAAAAAACAAAAACAAACAAACAAACAAACAACATGGCAGGGGTTATAACCCTCTCATACCACAGTATATCTAAACTTAAAATGAAAAAAATTTTTTTTTTTGTTTTGCTTTTTCCTTCTTTAGGGCTTTTGCACATAGGCCAGCTAAGCTCGTTCAGTGTAATTGCTGGTGTATTTCCTCTGCCCAGACCTCAATGTCTGTGGGCCGCTTTGCTCGTGTAGACAGCAGCACGATCGCAAACACAAGTAGAGTGTGCATATACACACACACGCACACAGTAAAATCTTGGATTGCGAGCATAATTAGTTCCAGAAACATGCTTATAATCCAAAGCGGCCAATAGGATCGCTTTTCCTCTCGGCCAATCGGGTGATGGCTCTCAGGAACTGCTTCCTGATTGGCTGGGAGGAGAATCAGGAAGACAATAGCAAATATGAATGCGCCAACATCACACAACTGGGTGGGCTCACCCTTTTTTGAAGCCTATTAGAGCCTCTGGCTCTAATCACGTGCTTCTAAAGAAAAAAAAATCCCCCCTTGGAATCCATGCGCCCGGCATGTACTTTAGGGGGCCGGACACATGGATTAGGGGCACAGCACCCCATATGGACGGGCCGCCACTGCAGCTCAGTCACTGTTTTGGGAGCGTAGAATGAGCGAACCTCTGTCGCCGATGAATGCATATGTGTGGCATGTGGGTGTTAAAGGCCACCCTCTTTGCCCCCGTACACATACCTTTCAACATCCCCTGCCACACCCCCTTAAAGGGGAATTATACAAAAAAAATTAGTTAAACCTAGAAGTGCTTTTTTTTATTTTTATTTTTTTTTAACCACTACTATTCCTTTATATTGGCTTTTAAAATTCACAAATGAAGCAATTTAGAAATTGGATGAAAGGTTTGGCTCTGGGAAACACTTTTTGAAAGATAAAAAGTGCATTTTATATGTAACTATATAGATCAGACCAAAATGAGGAGGGAAGAGGGACTGAGGGACTTTGTTCCAAATCAGGGACAGTCCCTCCAAATCAGGGCCAGTTGGGAGCTATGCCCGTACATACGTGTTGCATAGATGACTACAGATTAACTGTCATTCAAGCAGTTTGCTATATTTGCGAAATGACCCAACATTTATAAAGGGCTGTAAGTTGATTTCAAAGTATATCTAAACCCAAGAGGAGTAATGTGATTAATTGCAGCCAATCGGTCCTTGTGGTGCCTGAATTTGTTTGTTTTCTTCTCTAGAAGAAAATAGTGTACAGATTTCAACGAGGCCCTGAGGTTCCTATAATGTATTCTGTAAGAGGAAGTCCTATATTACTTCCGTAAAAGATAAACAGTTTATGACTTTAAACGTTGCAGGAAAGTACCCTCAGTATTATTGTAAGCAGGCCATTTCTGTATTCTAGTTCGGTAATGCCTAAAATTAATTGGACAGTTGGCATTTACGGTAAAAGAGTTTATCATTTGAGAAAAATATCCTACACCTTATTTTAATATCATTGTCAGCAATTTGGTGGCTTGAATCTCGTCTTGCATAGCAACTAACAAGACCACCACCTGCAAAGCACAGGTTTACTTTAAAAGAACAACTGTACCTTTGTACAATTGTCATTTAATAATTATCCCCCCCGAGTGAATCCCACTGCAACAAATACCTTCAACCCAATCTGGAGATCTTCACTGTGCTGACCTGATTCTCCAATTTAGGGTCAACTATACCATTTTCTTTGTGTGGTCCCATTCTTTTTTTCATATAAAAGGTCAACTGTACATTTCTACTTTGTCCCATAATAGGTTTCTCTCTGGGGACGTTCTACTGGGACAAATACCTTCAACCTAACCCAGTGATCTTCACTGTGCAGTCCCATTCTATTCTCCACCTAAAGGTCAACTGTACTTTTGTAAATATGTTCTCCCACCCCATGAATACATCCCACAAGGATAAATACTTACCTTCAGCCTGATCCAGTGATCTTCACCCTGTGACCCTGTTTAATTTCTCCATCTAAAAAGGTCAACTATACCTTTCGAGGTTGTCCTATAATAAGTTACCCCAGGAATGCATCCCACTGGGAAAAAAAAATCCTTCAGTCTGATCCAGTAATCTTCACTGTGCAACCCGAAGCTTTTCTCCAAAGGTCGATGGTACCTTTGTACATTGTCCCATAATGTGTTCTCCCATCCCAATGAGTGCATCTCACTAGGACATATACCGACCTTCAGCCCCAGTCCAGTGAGCTTTACTGTGTTGCTCTCCACTTTCTCATTTCTCCACTTAAAGGTCAACTGTACCTTCTACATTGTCCCATAATAAGGTTCCCTCTGAGTGCATCCCACTGGGACAAATACCTTCAGCCTGATGCAGTCCAACCCCATCCTTTTCTCCAATTGAAGGTCAACTGTACCGTTTTACACTGTCCCAAAATAGGTTTCCCCTTAAGTGCATCCCACTTAAAAATCTTAAAAATCTTCAGCTCTATCAAGTGATCTTCACTGTGCAGTAGAGTTGCACGATTAATCATTAAAAAATCGTGATCTTAACTCAATCCCCCTCATGATCTTAATTCAGCATTTCCACGATTCATGTAACAAATGCAGAGCAGTTCTCTGCTCAGAGCTGTCAAAAAAAAAAAAAAAAGACGAACTTTATCACAACATTGCTCTTCGGTTTGCGAATGAGGGCAGTTTAACCACTTAAAGACTTATGCCCCCGTACACACGGTCGGATTTTACGACGGAAAATGTGTGATAGGACCTTGTTGTCGGAAATTCCGACCGTGTGTGGGCTCCATCACACATTTTCCATCGGATTTTCCGACACACAAAGTTTGGGAGCAGGATATAAAATTTTCCGACAACAAAATCCGTCATTGGAAATTCCGATCGTGTGTACACAGATCCAACGAACAAAGTGCCACGCATGCTCAGAATAAATAAAGAGATGAAAGCTATTGGCCACTGCCCCGTTTATAGTCCCGACGTACGTGTTTTACGTCACCGCGTTCAGAACGATCGGATTTTCCGACAACTTTGTGTGACCGTGTGTATGCAAGACAAGTTTGAGCCAACATCCGTCGGAAAAAATCCTAGGATTTTGTTGTCGCAATGTCCGAACAAAGTCTGACCGTGTGTACGGGGCATAAGCCTTTTTCTGACACTTGTTTTTTACAAGTTAAAATCAGTCTTTTTTGCTAAAAAAAAAAATTTAAAAAATTTACTTAGAACCCCCAAACATTCTATATATTTTTAGCAGAGACCCTAGAGAATAAAATGGCTGTTGTTGCTGTATTTGCGCAGCGGTCTTTAAAACACAATTTTTGGGGAAAAAATACACTTCAATGAATAAAAAAAAAAAAAAAAACGAAACAGTAAAGTTAGCCCAATTTTTTTGTATAATATGAAAGATGAGGTTACGCTGAGAAATGCGAGAGAATTGTGATCTTTATTCTAAGCAAAAAATTTGCGATTCTCATTATATCCAGAATCGTGCAGCTCTACTGTGCAGTCTCATTCTTTTCTCCACGAGGTCAAGTTTTGCTTTCTACATTGTCCAATAATATGTTCTCCCATCCCCCCAAGTGCATTCCAATAAGGTAAATATTCACATTTAGTCCCAATCCAGAGATCTTCACTGTGCTGCCCCAATAATTTCTCCACTAACAGTCAACTGTTTCTTTCTACATTGTCCCGTAATAAGTTCCCCCCCTGAGTGCATCGCACTGGGACAAATACCTACAGCCCGATCTAGTCCAGCCCCATTCTTTTCTTCAGTTAAAGGTGAATTGTACCTTTCTACATTGCTCTATAATAAGTTACACCCTGAGTGCAGCCTACTAAAATAGGGGTCTCCAAACTTTATTAACAAAGGGCCAGATTACTGTCCTTCAGATTTTAGGGGGGCCAGAGTGTGGTCAGCATGAATTAAGAATGTCCCAGTGAAAACTGCATGACACCTGTGATAAGTAGAAGAAATACTGCCCCATCATTGGTATCAGTTGCAAAAATAGTGCCCCATCATTGGCATAAATGTGAGGAATAGTGCCGCATCATTGGTAACAGTAGGAGGGATAGTGCCCCATCATTGGTATCAGTGGAAGAAATAGTGCCCTTCATCAATATCATTGGTATTAGTGGAAGAAATATTCCCCCATCATTGGTATCAGTGGGAAGAATGATGCCCCATTGTTGGTATCAGTGCGAGTAATAGTGCCTCATTATTGGTGTCAGAAGAATAGTGCCCCGAAGGTCAGATAAAAGGCAAGCAAAGGGCTGCAGTTTGGAGACCACTGTACTAAAACAAATACTTACCTGCAGCCCGATCCAGTGATCTTCACTGTGCAGTCCTGTTCATACCTTCATTTCAAGGTCAACCGTACTTTTGTACACAATTGTCCTATAAGTTTCAACCACACCCCTGAGAGAACCCCAATAGGACAATGGCTTACCTTCAGCCGGATCCAGCCATCTTTACTGTGCACCCTCGCTCCTCACCACGCAGCATTTCTCCTCTACATCATATTGTGTCTGCCGGTTCTCCTATCTTCTATCCTATTGGATCTTTCAAGATGGACTGCAATTTTTTGTGTTATTGAATGCACTTACATGTTTCTCATCATCACTATTAATTAGCGCTACAGCTTTACCTATATTTTTTTATTATTGTACCCAGCAATATTGTGTCAGCTGCTTTTGAGTTGTTTTTTTTTTTCTTTAAGCGCAGCAGATTTTCTCTTTTATATTGTGTCTGCATGCCAAAGGCCCATTAATTTTCTATGAAAAAGCCATACTCTAGAGCAGTGGCGGCCCGCCCATAAGGGGTGCAGAGGTATCACCCCCAAAGCTACTCATCCTAAAAAAAAATACTGGCCCTTTAAGTGTGTGTGGGAGGCTGGACACACCGGTGTATGGGAAGCATGATGTGCTGCAATCACTGAAAAAAATAAATAAAAAAATGATGGCCCTTTAAGTGTGTGCAGGGCGCCAAACACACAGCTGCTTTGGGAAGCATGACGTGTTTACAATCACGTGATTGCAAACAAGAAGCTCTATTGGCTTCCTTTAGAAAGTCCCCGGTGCGCAGAGCTCTGCGCCCTGTACACTCCCTCTATAGCATTGCTCCATGCTGTGGATAGTGATTGGCGGGTCCTGTGCCTTCACTTCTGGTTTATGACTCATCCTGGCCGTTCCGAAGGTGGATGACAGGCAACCTGCTATGAGAGCTTTGAGTACGAGGGGGGGGGGGGGGGGGACAGCTGACGCAAAGGGGGACTCCGATGGGGGCACCTGACGCAAAGGGGGACTCCGATGGGGGCACCTGACGCAAAGGGGGACTCCGATGGGGGCACCTGACGCAAAGGGGGACTCCGATGGGGGCACCTGACGCAAAGGGGGACTCCGATGGGGGCACCTTATGTTAAGTGGTTTAATTTTCTTTTACTTGAAATGTGGATGTGATATGCAGCCTCACTGTGCCTGTCACAGTAAGCCAATGACGGGCACAGCGAGGCTGCATATGATGGGCACAGCGAGGCTGCATATGGTGGGCACAGCGAGGCTGCATATGGTGGGCACAGCGAGGCTGCATATGGTGGGCACAGCGAGGCTGCATATGGTGGGCACAGTTCTATCTAGCAGTAATGATACAGAATGACCTGATAAATGGCTATTTACAGGCCTGCATTACTAACAGTTTAATTTTTCAGTTTGTTTGCACCCCCCAAAATTTTTGAGCACCAGCCGCTACTGCTCTAGAGAGACTGCTGAAGGCCACCATGACTACAGCTTTCCCATAGAACTAACTGGGGCCACCATGCACATGTGCACTACGAAGTGCCCATTTTTTGGGAGAAGGGAAGGGAGAAAGGCTGTATGACTATATGCAGGGTCGCACAATTAGGATTACTGGATTGCAATCAGTAGACCTCAGACTGGGGGAGGAAGAGGCAGCACAAGGAGCCAATTAGCTATGCTGCATTGCTCATGTGCTAACAAGGGACATACTGATAGGAAGGGAGAGCAGAGTGACAAGCTCATCAGCCTGCTGCTTCTCCTGCACTGTCCGATCCCAGGCTTGGATCAGAAACAAGTTAGTGTAGTTGTAAAAATTAACTGTAGTAGATAAAAGCCAAGCCACCAGTCTCAGGAAAGAATATGCAGAAATACAAATCATTTAGAAGGTAAAAACAGCTGCCTTATATGCATTTTATTTTTGTATTATAAGGTGTTTGCCTGGAGTTTGGCTTTAAGCTAAACTAAGTTGACCTTCCATCTTGAGCACGCTTCCAGCGTTTGCTAGACAGTATTAAAATGGTAAAAGATTTGTTTCCCTTCTTGCCTGGAATTGTTCTTAAAGATGTCAATCTTATTTCTCCATGATTTCAGTTATCTGTTCAACACTGTGATCTGGCTTAATATAAGCCAGATTTGCTTTAAAAAAGAACATATGTTTGCCATGTACAACCATGTGTTTACTTATAGAATTACATGTGTTACTAAGTATCAAAGTAACACAAGATCAAAATATGCATTTCCTGAAAAATGTTATGCTCCAGAAAAAAATTCTGATAATATGATGTGAGATACGCACCTCCCCAGCTTCTACAAGACCCAGAGATCAAATAAATAGTGACTATTCAGTTCAAGTATAAAGGAGATAGCATGTACAAAAAGATAATGGTGGCTTCTACATAATATGCACATCATCGCTCTGCTATGGATAAAGCAGGAGGGGAAGAAAGACTCATTTGCTTGGTTGCTGGGAAGCAGAAGCAGGAACTTGGGTGGGGAGATCTCATTGCTGGCAAGTCCAAGACGTATAGGAATCCCGTGGGTGATTTAGCTCACCAGTATGCACCAATAAATGAAATTTCAGCTTTCAGTAAATGTAACCAGGCAGTCTAATTTGGTAGCATAAAAGACTTCAAAATAGCAAAAATCCATCATATTATAGGACGTGGCATGTACTTTTGCAGGTTCACAGTCTTATAACAAGATGAAAATGGCTGTCAATAAAAGTGACATCCCAAAATGCAATTCCTTCTATTCCAATCTCAAACAAGCACAAAGACCAAGAAACCCTAGGGTTCCTCCAAAGGTTGCTGGGGGTTAGCTGAGTTGTGGCTGATTGGGTTTCCATTTGATGGGCCAAGTCACTTAGAAGAAGCAGCGGCATGACACCAATGATCTTTTTAGCTTTCCATAAGTATGAAATTCTGACCAACACTGAGGGGGGCATTCTTCTCAGTAGTCACCAATGTAGAGGGCCATTTTTGCCATTAACCCTTAATTAAATTGCTTTCAGTAGAATTTCTCCAGGACCTGAAATTATATTGTAAAAGAGAAAGGCTGACCTAGGCACTGGACATTGGGTCTCCAAACTACAGCAAGATTTTATCAGGCCCAAAGCAGCCTTGGCTGTCTGGTAGTGGATATTCTGGTATGTGTATTATAATAATATGGAGATTGCCACATCTACAGCTTGCCAGCCATGACCCTCCGACAATTCCTAGCACAGATCCCCCCCCCCTACACTATGGTTGATTGCTAGGACTACCAATGTCCTAGCAACTAATGACAAATTGCCCTGCACCCAGTATTTTCAGGAAAACCAGACTTCCTCTGTCCAGCCTTGCTCTGCCTCCCAGCTTCTGACTTGCTGCTTTGCCACCTGAAAGCTAAGGGAGGACCCTGCTGGGCAATCCTGGATGAAAGGGGGGACTCTGCCATGCACACATGGCTGTAAAAGGCGACTCTGTTGGTCACATATGGTTATAAGGGGGGGGCTCTGCTGTGTACTCCTGGATGTAAACGGGGCCTCTGATGAGCACGCCTGGATGTAAGAGGTTGGATTGTGCTGGGTAATCCTAGATCCAAGGGGGGACTTAGTCATTTACATTTTATTTATTAATTAATTTATTTTTTTAAATATATTTTTTTTTTCGCTCTGTGAATATTTGCAAAATTAATTTAATGATGTGGCCCTTGTACTGAAAAATGTGTAGATGCCCACACCAAACCAAAAAATTAAGAGTGAGCAAACATTGTGACTCAACTGAAAGTCAAAATGATCATATAACTGAAAAGGCGAATACAAATACAGGCATACATATTACATACATGTGTTACATACTGTATATGTTATGCATCACTCTTAATATCAAGTCAGGTTTACATTGGTAATGCCACAAAGTCAAAGATGACATTGAGTATCTTCAGTCTTTGGGCAACCTTCATCTGTTGGGCTTGTCTAAATGTAAAGTAGATGTGTAAACCCTTATTTAGTTTGCTAAAGCACGGAGTAGTAAAAAAATGCTCCTATTTGCGGCTACATAGTTGTTACCATGACCACAAATCTATGCAATAGATATCTGCTCCATCAAAGGAGGACTGGAAACTTTTGTCTTCGGGACAAGGACAACCAACTGTCCTTCTCACAGTAGGTAGAGAAAAAAGGAGGAATAACCCTGCTTCCCCATTAGTTGCAGTCAATGCCAGATGCTAAGTAATATATAAAATAGCTGTTCTCACATTATTTGAGAAAGGGAAGTCTTTCTGCAGCAGCTTCCATTGTGGCTTTTCACATTTGGTTACGTGATATCACAGAACACCAAAAACCTCCTCAGCTAGGCGCTAGGATCACAGGTCTGAACAGGGTACAGATATGTACATAATATCCAACAGTAGTCACTAAAAGTGGGTCTTGCACTGATCAAGGTGTAAATGGGTTACCAGTCCAACATGTCTTAGTTGTACTGGTCCAAGGGGGGAGCAAATGTCCTCCAATTAGTCACATCCATGAACACACGATATGCCACCCTAACCTGTGACTATTTATTACACGACTGAGATCCATTCAAAGGCTTGTATTCTGTAGTGTAAAGGAAGTCATTACTTTAAGACAAACTTTTGCAACCAAGTACTGCCACTACACATTACATTTTTGACCACCAGTGGTAGACCTTAAGATTTGTCACAGTTGCCTATGGTTTTCTTAAATAGGCTCTAAAAACCACAATGGCCAATTGGGAAATGAACTAGATTTGTGGATAGTTTGATCAGTAAATTCGTTAGTATTCCTTCCCCCTTCAGAGCCTGGGGCTGAGATACCAACTTCAAAAACTGAGATTGGTTACCAACCGCCCCTCAAATCCAGGGCAAACCAAGGTTCTAAAAATGTGTCTCTAGCAATGGGTACAAAAAGCTGGCAACAAAACATCTTTTAGTTTAAAGTTGACCTTGAGCCAAAAAAAAAAAAAAAAAAAAAAAAAATCTCTAGAATCACTTGTCCTATCCAAAAAAACGGTTTGCTAGAGATTTCTCTAGACTGGACGTTCTCGTGCCAAGGTTATATGGAAACCCTAGGATTCCTCCGGAAGTTGCAAGGGGTACTTGAGCTGTGGCTGATTGACTTCCCAGCTGATGATGCCTGCATAATTCCAGGTCCAAAGGAATATAGCAGAACAAGCAGCTTGATACCAATGATCTTTTTAACTGTCTATAAGGGTGGTATTTTGATCACCAATGTAAGGGGGGGGGGGGGGTCACTCTTACCACTGTCCACCAATGTAAAATACTCTGACCCCAATTATTTAAATTTAACTGGCTTTACCCAAGACCTGAAGATTATTTCAAGGATTAAAAACATTGAGAAAGGCCTTGCTTGATGAAATGTCGAAGTAATGATTGCCATTCAAATCTGGAAGGAGCCCACGCTATCAAACGGGTTTGCATTTCAGACTCTATCCTGTATTTTGGGATGGAAGCAGCAAGGGGGAGTAGAACCTTAAGGACAGCTTTTCACTTTAAGTCAACTTTAACATACAGGAGTTTATGGCTTTGAAACTAGTCCTAAAATTAACTCAGTAGCCAATCAGTTAAATCTAGTAGTCCAAAGGAGCCAGAAAAATTTTACCTCCTTTGACAAAATAGAAAAGGCTCAGTAATGGCTACCAGGTTTCAGGAGGGTATCTGTCCCTTATTATTATTATTATTATTATTATTATTATTATTATTATTATTAATAATAATACTATATTTATTTGCACTGATGCCTTCCATATAATGTGAAATGATGCTGATGGTATCGCATGAAGAGCCTCTGCTGCAAGACTTGTGATAAGGAAGTTCAGGGAAATAGCTCTTTGCAAAATATTAATTGCATAGAGATGAGGCCTTGAGATACACAGCAATGTGGAGCCAGAATATAATCCAATTTTTGTGTTTATTAGATTGTAGATTTTGCGTTGGGCTGAGCAGCTGAATTGCAGTGACAGATTTCATTTCTATATTCATGGTGAGCCTAGCGTGCCATCCTCCTCACACTTCAGGATCTGACCAATCACAATACAGACCAGAGAACATCCCAGCCAACCACAGTGATTTCTGGTAGTATTCAGCGTCTCAGTCTGTCTGAGACTACATAGCAATAGCAGAGCATCAGCCAGACAAGGAATGTCTACGATGCAATCAGAAGACACATAGAGGAGTATGTACTCAGCAACATGCCCCCCACTATATACACAAGGATATCAACACAGTGTAGGAATTAGGTTTTCTAACCTAGCCGGGCAGGAATCATGGATGGGGGCCAACAAACTCAGAATGGGAAATGTTTACACCACCTAAGTGTAATTAAAAAAAAACAAAAAAAAGAAAAACCACAATGCAAGGCTAATATTATATGCTTATTAACAGGCCGATGAGCACATCTTTCTGTCACTCTGCTCTCTCCTCCTATCATGTTCATTCCACTGCCTGCAGAACTGACTGGTTCCTTGTGCTGCTTCTCCCTCCCGGAGCTTTGCTGTACAGAGAATAAAGGATGCCGATATCTACTCTAATTCAGGTAGTTGCACTGCTTGCATTTATAAAAAATATTAAAAATAAAAAAACATAAAAAAACATGTTATACTTATCTGCTCTGTGCAATGGTTTTACACAGAGCAGCCCCGATCTACCTGTTCTTGCGTTCCCCACTGGTGATCCTGGCTCGCTTGCACCGTTGCATGCTCATTCCCAAACCAGCTCTCTGTGTCCATTAACACACAGAGCAAGGCTCGGCCCTGCCCCCATTCCCTCTTCACTGGCTTTGATTGACAGCAGCAGGAGCCAATAGCTCCCACTGCTGTTTCTGAGCCAATGAGGAGGGACAAAGCCAAGAGAGCCACTGCATATTGGTGCATATTGGTGCATATCACTGTTAATTGGTGCATATTGCTGCATAGAAATTGGGCTCAGGTAAGTATAAGGGGGGGCTGAAGGGATTACTGTATGCAGAAGTTTTTTTTTTTTTTTCTAAGTCAGCAGCTACAAATACTGCAGCTGCCGACTTTTAAAATAAGGACACTTACCTGTCCAGGGCGGCCACGATGTCGGCAACCAAAGCCGATCTATCCCTCAGCTGTCAGGTGCTGCCGCCGCCATCTTCGGTAAGGGAAGCCTTGCGGCTTCACTTCCTGGTTCCCTACTGCCGGTCACGTGACTCTCGGGCCGGTTTCCAGGACTACTGCAGGAGGGGCTGAGCGGCCATGCGATCTCCCCGGATGACATTAGAGGGAGATCTCAGCCCCTCCTGCAGTATCCATGTATCGGAGGTATACAGCGCCCGCGAGTCATGTGACCGGCCTGAAGATCATTCTAAAACATTATTTACAACACTTGTTTTTATAAGACAGGTACAGTGTGCTATGCCCGCCTATAATAGAGGAGCTGGCAGTGCTTTACATATGAGGGTTAACAAACACTAAGGTTTTCAGAGAGTTGGTTAATGATTCTTACTCGGAAAGGTCTAAGGTTATCAGTGGTGTACCCCAAGGTTCAGTGTTGGGACCCTTACTTTTTAATATCTTTATGAATGATATTGGGTCTGGGATTAAAAGTACCATTTCAGTCTTTGCAGATAATACTAAGCTATGCAGTGGAATAACGCCCTTACAGGATGTCTCCAATTTACAAGCCGACCTCAATGCACGGTCTAATTGGGCAACTATGTGGCAGATGAGGTTTAATGTTGATGAATGTAAAGTTTTGCACTTGAAGGCTAAGGATATGCATGCATCATACATACTAGGGGGAGTACAACTGGGGGAATCCGTAGTGGAGAAGGATCTGGGGGTTTTGGTAGATCATAAGCTCAATAATAGCATGCAATGCCAAGCTGCAGTTTCCAAAGCGAGCAAAGTCCTTTCTTGTATGAGGAGAAGGAGAGAGGGAGAGTTAGAGGGAGAGAATTTTGCCCCGGTACAAATCATTAGTAAGACCTCATCTGGAATATGCAGTTCAGTTTTGGGCTCCAGTTCTCAAAAAAGGATATCAGGGAACTGGAGAAAGTGCAGAGAAGGGCAACCAAACTGATAAGAGGCATGAATAATTGGTCTGGCGGCGAAGGAAGGAGGGGGGGGGGTGAACTTCCGAGAGACCAAACCGCGGGCCCGTCTCCCGGAAGTGGGGAACAGTACCTGTGAAAAATAGTTCCCACCTCCCCTCTGAAAGGTACCAAATGTGGCACCGGGGGGGGGGGGGGGGGGGGGGAAGGCAGGTAAGCAGAATTTCCACTTTTGAGTGGAACTCCGCTTTAGGGGAGATATGATCATAATGTACAAATACATAAGGGGTCTATATAATGAACTTGGTGTTGAGTTATTCACTTTAAGATCATCACAGAGGACAAGGGGGCACCCTTTACATCTAGAGAAAAAGAGATTTCATCTCCAAATACGGAAAGGTTTCTTCACAGTAAGAGCTGTGAAAATGTGGAATAGACTCCCTCCAGAGGTGGTTCTGGCAAGCTCAGTAGATTGCTTTATAAAAGGCCTGGATACTTTCCTAAATGTACACAATATAACTGGATATTGACACTTATAGATAAAGTTGATCCAGGAAATATCAGATTGCCTCTCAGGGGATCAGGAAGGAATTTTTTCCCCTGTTGGAGCAAATTGGATCATGTTTTGCTGGGGTTTTTGCGCCTTTTTCTGGATCAACTGTGGGTATAGGATTATGTATATGGGATTGTATGGTTGTTTTTTTGTTTTGTTCTTTTATTTTTTTTTATTTGTTGAACTAGATGGACTTTTTTCAACCTGACTAACTACAGTATGTAACTATAGCTGCCTGTTCAGCTTGTAATCACTGCAGTTTGCAAAAATGATATTGTTAATAATGATATTTAAAGAGGAACTTCAGTCCACCTTAGGGTTGGTCCCACCCCCCCTTCCCCCTTGTCGCCAAACTCTTTAAAAAGACTCCTCCTCCTGGTGACATCATAGAAAAACATGGTGGCGCTGGACCGAGCGGTGGCAGAAGAGAAGAGAAGAGGATCTCAGCAGGACAGCGCTGGATCAGCTGAGTAGGTAAGGATCTCAATTGTGCAAAAGATACCTTTCAGGGGTGTCTTTTTCCTCAGAGAAAAGGTGCAGGTACTCTCCACTACTGAGTCACCCCTCGTCTCTACCCCCCACCACCTCAGAGCAGAATCCCCTGCAGCCAGCAACAATAAATCCCACCAGAAACAAAAAGGAACCAACCAGCAGCAATAGATCCCCTGCCACAAAATATCCCCCCCCCCCAATCAACAATCCAGGAGATGTCCCAGCACCTAGCATCAATAGAATCTTCAGCAGCCAGCAATATTAAACCCCACCCTCAACAGTAGATCTCTCCCTGCAACAATTGAGCCCCTAGCGAAATAAGACTTACTTAACCCCAGCAGCAATAGACCTCCCAAACGACAACAGATCTCCCCAGCCACAATAGATCCCCCAGTACATCCCATCACTCCATTTAGTGCTAGAAATTCCAGAACTGCATTCCCCTGCATTCCCGCTGAAACAATGCCTTGCCTATTGGTAAGCAGGGGTTTAAAAAAAAAAAAAGAAGGAGGGGGAGGGCGACGATCCACTTTAATAGGCAGTTTTATCTCATTCTTCAATACTGAAGTCTCTTTTACGCAAGGTTCATTATTCATATCCTATGTGATCAAATCCATACCACATATGGAAAAAACCCCACCATAAACAGACATGCACATCCTCAGGCCTCATTTCTTTCAGGTGCACCCAGGGGCGGACTGATAACTCATGGGGCCCCCGGGCAATAGGAGATTATGGAGCCCCCAGGCAATCTGAGATTATGGGGCCACACAGTATACAATCACACAGTATACACATACATGTACACATAGTATACACAAACAGATGTAAAAAAAACACAGATTTATACATACTGTCCCTGGTTTTACTGAGGCTGGCAACCCTGATGGGGCCCCCTAGTGGCCCAGGGCCCTCGGGCAGTGCCCAAGTGGCTCAATGGTCAGTCCATCCCTGCGTGCACCATTCAAATTCACTCAATTAAAGCAAGCCTTTATGGTTCTGCACTCACATCCCCTTAATTCTTTAAAACTTCTACTCCATTTGTGCAGTGAAAGTTTTTCATGAGTTTACATCTTTTTTCTAGTACCCCCCCTCCAGAAAGGCTACGTCACCAGGGCCGTCCAAAGAGGTCTTGCCTAATCTTGCACATGGGCTGTAAGGGACCTAGCATGGTTTTGATTATTTTATCCTATAACAAACCACGGCAGATCTCATGTGGCACAGATTTGGATCTTGCACATCATATAAGACCTGGCGCAGTTGGTTATTGAACAATAATCAACCTCCCCAGGTCTCATATGGCACGAGCATCTAGGACAGTGATGGCGAACCTTGGCACCCCAGATGTTTTGGAACTACATTTTCCATGATGCTCAACTACACTGCAGAGTACATGAGCATCATGGGAAATGTAGTTCCAAAACATCTGGGGTGCCAAGGTTCACCATCACTGATCTAGGAGATCTGGCACGGTTTATTATTGTTCAAATACAAACCGTTCCATATGTCTTATAGTACATGCGCAAGCTCATCGGTGGGCCAGCACAGAATTAGGAAGAAGCTGGCCGCTAATGACTTTTTTTTTAAAGCATGGTGGGTCATCGTCAGGGGAGAAAGACCCCCAAGACTGAAAAAAAAAATGTAAAAGAAAAGGGGAAAACAGCTATTAGTAACTTTATTGCTTTTCCAATTAAGATTGCATTGCTTTTGCCAGTTTTTTTTTTTTTTTTTTTTTTGGGGGGGGGGGGGGGGGGGGGGTCCATTTTAAAGAGCAAGAACTGCAACTTTACATAAAACATTTTAACCACATGTATTTTATGTGTTACAATTGTATATTACTGAACAAGCATGACCAGGTTGGTTTTGTGGTAAACTATACCAATCGCTGCCCTATTTTCTTGCTCAGGAAACAACACGTGGCACTCAGTCGACCTCTGTACTGCTACACTGTGCACACCATGCTCATCCGCAACCAGAATGCCTAGATCACCTGCTGTTTTAAATATCAACAATGACTCCCCACTGTCCTATCCTCCATACAACGCCAGGCCGCCCATGGTGTCATTTCAAACATTTCCTGAATCAGCCTAATTTATAATTTACTGACCTACATAGTGCTGACCCCTGCGGACAGATAATCACTTTAGCTCAGGCTGTCAGGTACAAATTCACTTTTTTATGGCTTGGCTGCATTTTTTTACAGCTAGTACTATCACAACCAAAGTCCTGTGGGGTTAATGTAAAGATTTCATCACCCAAGATTCCCACAGCTTGTACACAAGATTCACACATCTTGGAAAGATCTGTGGAACCTGGGTGAAAGTTGGGTAAAAAAAAAAAAAAAAAAAAAAAAAAAAAAGTATAAAAAAGGTCTCGGTGTTACTTCAATCCAGAACAAAATAGTAGAATTTCACATTTTAATTCTACCCCCCCCCCCTCCCCCAGCATTCACCCCAGAGACCAGACCTCCTCCATGGGAGCCACTTGTGCAGAATAATCCCATTTATACATATGAGATGCCTGCTTCCTAGCAATGATGGACCCTAGGCAGCAACAGCCACCTGCATCCTAGCAACAAAAAGGCACCTACTTCCTAGCAATGACGGACCCTAGGCAACAACAGCCACCTGCATCCTAGCAACAAAAAGGCACCTACTTCCTAGCAATGACGGACCCTAGGCAACAACAGCCACCTGCATCCTAGCAACAAAAAGGCACCTACTTCCTAGCAATGACGGACCCTAGGCAACAACAGCCACCTGCATCCTAGCAACAAAAAGGCACCTATTTCCTAGCAATGACGGACCCTAGGCAACAACAGCCACCTGCATCCTAGCAACAAAAAGGCACCTACTTCCTAGCAATGACGGACCCCAGGCAGCAACAGCCACCTGCATCCTAGCAAGGAAAAGTTACCTGCTTCCTAGCAATGACATACGATGGGCAGCAACAGCCACCTGCATACTAGCAGCAAAAAAATGCCTGCTTCTTAGCAGTGATGGACACTAGGCAGCAACAGCCACCTGCATCCTAGCAACAAAAAGCCACCTGCTTCCTAGCAATGACGGACAATAGGAAGCAACAGCCACCTGCATCCTAGCAACAAAAACCCACCTGCTTCCTAGCAATGACGGACACTAGGAAGCAACAGCCACCTGCATCCTAGCAAGGAGAAGCCACCTGCTTCCTAGCAAAGATGGACTCTAGGCAGCAACAGCCAACTGCATCCTAGCAACAAAAAAACGCCTGCTACTTAGCAATGATGGACGCCAGGTAGCAACAGCCACCTGCATCCTAGCAACGAAAAGCCACCTACTTCCTTGCCATGATGAATGCTTGATTACACACTATTGAGTTCATATGTTCATCCTGAATATCCTCCAGAAACTTAGTGTAGTGCTACCTCCAAAGGGGCTGCAGTAAATTACACAGGTTCTTTCCCCAGACAGTGCAGGGGCAGCCAGGCACACAGCAACAATATCCACTCCAGCTCATTAAACAGTCTAGGGGTTGTCTTTTTATTATTTATTGCTTGTCAAATAGGTAAATAGGTCCCTATGCTATATACTGTGCACATGTAAATGTTAGCGCAGACGTTACATGCATACAATGTGCATTAAAGCTTTTATGAATGAAGGATCTTGCTGCAAGCAAAATTTTACAGAAAGAAAAAAAATTAGAAACGTGTGTGGGTTGATTTATCTGTTTTCTGTACTTTCTGGGACAATTCTTTACTAATAAAAACTATCTATTCCATTATATTAATAAAGCATTCCTGATTTCTATGACTTTGTTAAAGGGTCTCCCTTTTTTTGCATTCTACATATTTGTCATTATAACTAGGCAACAGTACAATCATATACAATACACATTCAGAATATCAAAGTTCTTCCTGAACTCCAAATATACTTCCTCTATTTAGGGTGGAAACCATGGTACCAAGAGACACAGGAACTGAAACTCTGCTTCTGCAGCCCCAGGCTCATTGCCAATAAGTTGGTAGGACGGTTCTTACACTTTCTTTCACAATAACTACAGAGATAGTACTCACCATTACTATGTAATTATTAGGGCTCCTTTTTTATCAGTGCCTAGTCAAAACTCTTATGATTTTTTTTTTTTTGGGATAGGAAGATTTGGGAGGTGTCCCCTCACTTCCTGTCAGTAAAATTGATAGGGGACACAAACAAAAAAAAAAACAAAAAAAACACACACACACACACACACACACACACACACACACAGATCAACTGTGCTATAGGATTATGTATATAAAAAGTTTTCCTATATTTATTCAATTTTTTTTACTAGTTGAACTATTTTTGGGACTTTTTTTTTTTATTCCCCAATCAGAATATGAAACATCTTTATTGATCCAATATGAGTGCCACATCAATTGTCGTAGAGACCAAGTTAAGCTTTATTATTTCATATCAGGGTCCCATAAAACTAGCAACACATTTTAAAGGCCCCAGAACTCCCTCTTCATCAGGGCTGAGCAATTATGGAAGTTACATAGTTACATAATCAGATTGAAAGGGGACACATATTCAACCCAATCTAGTTCAACCAACAGAAAAAAAAAAATGAATAGAATAAATAAATAGAAAACTTCCATATACACAATCCTATAAACAGAGGAACCCAAAAAAAAAATAGGAAGCATGGCCCAATTTTCTCTAGTGGGGGAAAAATAATTTCTTCCTGATCCTTCAAAAGGCAATTGGATATTGCCTGGATCAAACAAACAAGTTATGGTTGGCATTCATCAGACAGCTATATGGACAGCAGATAAAAACAGAGCAATGCTTTCATTGCTGCCCATGCTGTCCAGTGATGACTACTTCCTCCATTTCTTGTACTGGTGTGAAAAAGGCAGGAAGTGAAAGAAGTTATCTCAAATGGGATCATCTGACAGAAGTTTCAACTCTTGCCCATTCTATTTAAAATGTAAAGAAAAAAAAAATTAAAAATAGAGTTGGACTTTAAGGTTAGCAATCAAGAAAACGCTGGACAGCCGCTCTCTGATGCAACACCTTTATTGTGCAGAAGCACTGCTTCTGCACAATAAAGGTGTTGCATCAGAGAGCGGCCGTCCAGCATTTTTTTTTTTTGCTAATCACGTCTTCAGAGCCAGCACCTGTATGCTTTAGAGTGGGGTAGGTTGTATGGGATTGCATGCCTGGAGCGTTGAGCGTGAATTTGTTTGCTTCAGACTTTCACATTAATTGAGGCTCGTGTGGTTTTAATGGAGAAATGGCCCTTTCAAGAGGTGTGAAACTTCAGGTTATGACAGATAAAAATGAATGAGATAAGAAGCCCTGTAAATGTCAGGCCCATCAGAAAGATATAGTTGCTGTTTGTGTAATACAAAGAGTTCGTATGTTACAACAGTGTTTCTCAACTCCATATCTGACAGAATTCCTCAATGGGTTATATCTTTAGCATTTCCATAAAAAGTACAATGCAGTTAAAGTTGAGGATCAAGCCTTCCCTGCACCTCCAAATTGCTTCAGCGGATGTAACACATTTTGCTCACTTATTCGTATCTGGTGTGAATGCTCTAAGGTAAGACGTTATGGATAAGGGTCTATGATCCCATCAGTGCTCCATATCTACCTCTAGGAACCATCTCATCTAGAAACCTTTGGGAAGCTCTATTACATGGACCCAAACACAAACCTAATCTTGTATCCTTTATATTGCTGGGTATGAAACAGACAATCGCAAAAGCATGGAGGCAACCAACGGAAGTTAAACAAATCATGGGCGCTATGATTAGGTGATGATGGATTTTAAGAGTCGCCGCAAGAGGAAATCCGTGCCAACTGAGCATGTGCCAAAGACACCTCAGTGCACCAACCCGCACCTGCGCAGAAGACCTGATGGAAAAAGGCAGGAAAATCCCCAGGAGGCCCACAGGAAGTGACCTCATACTTCCCTATATAAGCCCAGCCCAGACCCTGCCAAATTGCTGGATTATCTTCAGTCCCCCCCTTGTTCCTGTGCTAGTGTGTGATCTGTCTGAACTGTTGTGACCTGGAAACCTGTTTGACTACTCTTGATTGCTGCTTGCCATTGACCTCCGATTTGTACCTTGACCATTCTACTTGTTTGTGCCTTATGTACTCAGCTGCCGATTGTAACCGACCCCGGCTTGGATCTCGACCATTCTTCTTCTGATTAACTCTTTTATACTTCGTTGTCAAACTGGACTAGACCTCAGCTCAGATCTCGGACTAAGGCTTGCACAGTGCTCCGCACCCCTGGCACCCTTGCCAATCGGTGTCCACCAAGTCTCTGTCTCCATCTCCAGAGTCTTCAAGGACCAGAGGTGCAAGGGAGGCCTCCCCACTACTTCGGTCTCACATCAGGTATGTGGCTGTCAGGAAGGGCATGCCAGCAATAAAGATGGCGACCATGGACACGTCCCTGTTATGCATGTCCCACTGAGAAGGGCCGCGCAGGCACGTTTGCTTGCACCTGCGCACACGCTTGCGCACTAGTGCTGCATGAAATGCTGGCATTGGCGCGCACGGGCGCACACGTCCAGTGACGTTCGTGGCGCTAACAGACTATTTAAACTGCCTTACTTCCTTGGATCGGTGCTGCCTGGTCTACAGCGTTATCTGTGTTCCCTAATTATCATTATCATTATCTGTATCTGCTCCAGTTGACCCTACCCAGCTTGCTCCTGACTACCCCTGCTTATCTTCCTGCACCTGACCTCGGCCTGTTTTGACTACATTCCTGTCTGCTCCTTCTGCCACCTAGCTGCCAGCCTGTTGCCGAACCTGCCTGTACCTGAGACTACGTTCCTGCCTGCTCCTTCTGCTACCTCGCTGCCAGCCTGTTGCCGAACCTGCCTGCACCTGACCCTGCTCCAGTGTCCACCTGCTCTGGACTTGTGTGCCTACACTTCCAGTTCATCTGCCTGAGCTCCAGTTTCCAGTCCGACAACTAATCCTGGGTCCGTTCCAGTTCCTGCTTCAGTTCCGGTCAAGCTTGTCTACCAGCAACCTTGCCAGGCACTCGTGTGACTCTACACTCCTACGCCTCCTGTTCTCTCTATCAGGGGCTTCGAGTCAGAGGTGTAAGAGAGGCCTCCCTCTGCATACCAGACTCTACCACCAGGTATGTGACAGTGGCCCTCGTGACATGGATATTCTAAAATGATACCCAAAAAAGTTTCTTCAAAGTCTGATCTTCTTGAATAGACCTCTGGTTTCCTTAAATAGAACTTTAAACCTCATAAACCGTATGACCTCAATAGAACTTATGACCTTATGAGCTCTACTCTATGCATTCTCCCCAGGCGCGTTTCCTTCATATGATCCTATTTTCATCCTACCGTTACCCTCCTCCCTTTTTTTCTTAATTTCTCTTAACCAGGCCCCTATTCCCCTAATGACACCAGTACATGGGGTCATGTCCTACTGCTTCTTTAATTAGTCATCCCTGTTCTTCTGAAAAGTGACTACACCCTCCCCTCCTATGACACATATCCATTTAGTAATTGCAAGCACCTGCTGGTTTTCAATTCCTCTCTTCTGCACACCAAAGCTGGTTATATTGTATGTGAATTTCAGCCACTTCCTGATAACCTGGCCTGAAATTCACTCAATGGGTGGGCCTGTGGCAACCCTCCTGCCTGACATCATTTAATTGAAAGATCTGGGGGGAAAATTATCAGCTGTACAGTGGCTGCATCCAATCAGATGAAGCCGCTGTTAGGGTATTCTGACACCCTCTTTATCTGTCCTGATCGTCATCAAAGTAATGGGAAATCCCATATTTCTGTCAGGGCTGGGCTCAGCCTTTCTTTCTCAGAGCTGACCGCTCACCTGTCGGATAATTGCCAGCTCCTATCTCTTCACAGTTACTCAGCTGTTGATGATATCCTGCTCGTCAGTCCTGCCTACTTAAACCATTCAGCCCAGTGGATCTCTGCCTTCGCCTTGGTCAACATCACAAGAAATCACCTACGTTCCTGTTTAGAGACTTGCTTTGCTGACATCCCTTCTGGCTCCTGATCCTGCTTGCTGTTCCACTAAATTGATCCCTGACTTCTGGCTTGGCTGACTATCCGTTCCGGTTACTAAACTTTGGCTATGTTTTGACTATGTTTGTTCTTTTTACTTTTATTATTAAACAAGTGTGATTTAACTGTACTTCTGCCTCGGTCTGATTTCATGGTTTCTGACAATTTCATAGTTCTCACCCCAACAGGAGTCGAGGGTTAATCCCTCAATGGGGTCACCTGTTCCGGAGATTACTTTCTGAGAGGGGAGTTCCTCTTACTTTATACATGTAGCCTCTCATTTTCTGTTGCATCTATGGGACAGGAAGTAAAGGAAACCTCCCAAATGGGACATAGTCAACAAAAAAAATAAACTGACAGGGGTGTTAACCATTCCCTATTCTATCCACCATTAGGCCTCATGTACACTGCTGCTGGTAAACGGACGTTTAGGAGCAGTTGGGCATTTTTTTCAGCTGCCCCTGAACTCTCCTCTGTTATCTTATCAGTACATGTATACAGGGTTGTTTATAGTCCTTTCTAGGCAGTTGACATTAGAAGCATTTTTTGGAAAGCAAATAAAAAAAAATGCATTCAGGACGGATGTTCAGAGGCATTTGAAACACCAAACGCCTGTAACAGCTTGTAAACGCGGTAAGTCGCGTTTAGCAGCATTTTGTTTATAGGCGTTTTTAATGTTGATACATTTTTGACTATTGCAAAAAAAAAAAAAAAAACGCTTCTAAACCCAAAACGCGGGTAAACGCGGCATGCAAATGCGGCAAAATGGACGTTTTTAAATGTCGGTTACTATCTGTCAAGTTAACGTCCCGTGTACATTAAGCCCTACAACTGAACTTCTGACATGAGCACAACCTCAGTGGTGTACTAGATAGCATTTTTAGCTCACTGAGGGACTGTGTAGTGTTTTTTTGTATAATTAAAATAATATTTTTGTAAAGTTGTATAATATTTTCAAGACAAAAAAAAAAAAAAAAAAAAACTGTAAAACACATAACGTTTTTAGCAAGTTAAAGCAGAATAATAATAAAATACATACCTTATTAAAAAGATAAACTAACCAAACCAGCCTTTTCCAGACAGTCATCTTCAATACAGAGATTTCCCTGCAGTACTTTTTTTTTCTGCTGCTAGATGTCCTTTGACAGCCAGTATCATTCAACCTACTTCGTCTGAGCCTACGCTGTCCTAGAACCATCCTCAGCCTGCTATTGGACAGTGCGAAGAGAAGCCCCACAGCGATGAGCTCATCTATCGTTCACTCTGCGCTCTCCTATCCTATCAGCATGCTTCTTTTTCAGCACATGAACTGATTAGCTCCTGGTTCTGCATCCTTCTCTCATACTCCAGCCTTGCTGTACAGGAACGGCAAGTGGCTGATACCAACTAAAATTCAGGATCTTACAATGTTTGCTTTTAAAAAAAAAAAAAATACTTAATGATGATTTTAAAGTGGCTGTAAACCCTTTACAACCACTTTTTGCTGCAGGTAAGCCTATAATTAGGCTTACCTGAAGCTACACTGGACAGTTTAGGAGATATCCCCTGTATTTGCATGTGCCAACGTCATCGGCACTGAAGCAAATGGCACGTAGGTGCCGTTGCTTCAGTTAGACTGTGCCGCTCCTGGTGGCTCCCGTGCGGGAGTGACGTCATTGCAGCTCCGGCCAATCACAGCGCCGTAGCCTGCGATACCCGGAGGTAACTCCAGGAGCGGCCGCCGGAGCGGGGTACGAGGACTGCTGCAGGGGCTTCGATCCCAGGTAATTCATAATGAGCTAGTATGCTATGCATACTAGCTCATTATTGCCTTTGTCTTGCAGGTATTTTTTTTTTTCTAGGGTTTACAACCACTTTAACGATAATCATTTAATGATCAGAGTTGTATTTCATTTGTGTCTTTTACATATATCTGCCTAGAGTTCAACTTTAAGGCTGGGTTCACGCCATCTTCGGATGCGGCTCCCAACAGGGGTCCGGTGCGTCCCTGTTCACCGTTTCAGGTCCGATTTCAGCCCGAATTTTTGGCTGAATTTGGACCTGAAATGGACCAAAAGACGCACAGGGCTCCTGTGCAAATTCGCACCGGAGCCACAGTGGAGATATGTAAACCGGCTTCATAGAGAGCCGATCAAAATCTCCTCCAATTCACAATAGTGTGAACCCAGCATAATAGTTACATCTGGTTGACATCTAGTTCAACCAATAAGAGGGGGGAAAAAAAAAAAAAAAAAAAATCATACAATCCTATATACACAATTCTATATCCACAGTTGATCCAGAGATAGGCAAAAAAAAAACAGCATTCTATTTGCTCCAGCAGGGGATCCCCGGATTCAATTGTACCTATAAAATGTCAGTACCCAGTTATATTATGTACATTAAGGAAAGAATCCATGTTTTTTTTTTTTTGCCCCTACATACACTTTTTAGATTTTCTGTATTATCACCTGATGGCGACTGCAAGCTGCATTCTAATTGGATCCAATAGTGAACCCCAAGAGTCAGGTCAGATCCTCATAAATAAGCTGACACATAAACTGACTTAAACTGAGCTTACGAGAATATCACTGCTGACTTCTCACTTCCTCTTTCCAGTGATACTGAAATGGCCAGCAGCCATTTAACAGGAATCCTTATCTTAAAAAAAAAAAAAAAAAAAAAAAAACACCTTTCAAAATACTCAAATTCCTTATTTTGTGTTTTTCTCCAACTTCAACATTTAAAAAAAAAAATTTAGATCTGTAATGGAAATTCCCAAAAAGTATTTCCAATCAGTGCTGAAAAGTCCATGTTAGAATGCACAGTCCTTCTCAGCTTCTAATATTAAAGTGTTTCTAAACCCAGCAACCTGCATTCAATATATCTGGTTTCTCACAGTACACAGAACATGGAAATGCAATTATTTTAGTAAATATAAACTGCTAAATACCTTTTCTCATCAGCAGTATATAGCAGTCTTGTGACTTCTATCAGTGCCTGGTTAAAGCTTGCACGAGGAGTTTTCATTCTCCCCTAATTGTCCTATGAGGCTGCAGGACCCCTGACCCTCTGTCTGAGCAGTTCCGATTGGCCCTGTGCGGAACGCATGCACTCTCCCACTCTCTAGCAATACACACAAAAAACTGAGCATGTGTAGCTTGCCCCAAAGGCTCTGTTGTATCAGGAGATGGATTGGGAACAATGGAAGAAGAGGAGGATCAGAGAAGAGAGAATCAAACAGCCCTTTTATACAATGTAGAGGATTAACCCCTTTGGTTCCACAGTGAGTATACCAAGCATGCTTTACTGCAAATACAGACTGATTTTACTGACACTTTAAGGTCTATCGCTTTGGTGCCATAGTTCTCTTGTGCTACCAGAACAGCGAGATCATTCGTTAATCTTTGCAGCTTATCCAATAGCCTGGATTTTTTGGGGGATAGGGAAAGTTAGCATCTTTAGTACCCAAATCTCATAATCATAATTTTTATTTTTTTTTTGGGGGGGGGGGATAAAGGTTTTACATAAATGAATAAAAACCTGGTCATTGTAAGCACTCCCTGTCAGTGATAAATGGTTTGTCTCAACCCTCTAACTGCCATTTTTGCTGGACAGCTTGGTCTGTTAAAGTGTATCTATGGTCAAAATGTGAAATCATGTATTCATTTCCACATTGTATTTCAATTTTTTTTTCTAGCCTTCTCCTATTAATCTGAACGATCCTGAGGTTTGAAAACTTACTTTGAGGATCCCCACATTTACTTCCTGGAATTCTGTGACACATATTCACTATGACCTGTGAGTAGGCTCTGCTGTGTCACCCATTTCACAGAGCCTGCCTCCTGGACTACAGAGGTGCTCTGAGGAGGAGTTTCGGAAGGCAGAGTCAGGAAAGGAATCACTTCCTGTAGGCAGCACGGTACCATGGGATATGTAGTCCTTAGAAATAAAAAGTAAACAGCAGAGGAGAAACGGCAAACCATGCAGGGAATCCAGGAAGTTGTGGAAAGAGATAGCTAGCAGACAGGGAGTACTTACAACATGAAAGGAGATTTTACAAGAAATTGTATACTGGATCATAGAAATAAGTAAATCTGACAAGCAGATTGTTGGCTGTCAGGTGTAAGGGATCGGGTGGCTTTTCTAACCACGCAAAACACTCCCATACACCCGGTACATTGCCTCCCACCCCCTGTACACCACCATGTGTCCTGGGCTCTACACTTCAACCTGCAGGCCCGGGAACCCCATGGCGGGTGTCACAAAATAATTTTGAGCCCCCCCACCTCTAACTACGAATATCAACACATGTGTCAGGGACCGCTGCTACATATTGTGACTTCTATCAGTGTCTGGTTAAAGCTTGAAGGAGGAGTTTTCATTCTCCCCCGATTGTCCTGCATGACCCCTGACCCTCTGTCTGAATGTGCCAATTGGCCCTGTGCTGATCGCATGCACTCTCCCACTCTCTAGCAAGACACAAAAAAAAAGAAACACATAGGGGATTTTTGGTCCTCTATGTGATAAAAAAAAAAATGAAAGTTTAGAAAAAAATATATAAAAATTATTTACACCCAAGCACTTAAACGCTCCCCAAAATAAGCTTGACATATTTTGTATCTACTTACTCAATGTAACCTCATATTTTATGTTTTACCAAAAAATTGGGTAATACATTGCATTTGGGTGCCATAAATTGAACTTCAGTGTATTTTTTACTGAAATGTTACATAGTAGGTGAGGTCGAAAAAAGACACAAGTCCATCGAGTCCAACCTATGTGTGTGATTATATGTCAGTATTACATTACATATCCCTGTATGTTGCGGTCATTCAGGTGATTATCTAATCGTTTCTTGAAGCTATCGATGCTCCCTGCTGAGACCACCGCATGTGGAAGGGAATTCCACATCCTTCCCACTCTTAAACTACGTAGTTTAAGGTTAAACCTCTTTTCTTCTAATTTTAATGAGTGGCCATGTGTCTTGTTAAACTCCCTTCTGCAAAAAAGTTTTATCCCTATTGTGGGGTCACCAGTATGATATTTGTAAATTGAAATCATATCCCCTCTCAAGCGTCTCTTCTCCAGAGAGAATAAGTTCAGTGCTCGCAACCTTTCCTCATAACGAATATCCTCCAGACCCTTTATTAGCTTTGTTGCCCTTCTCTGTACACTCGCTCCATTTCCAGTACATCCTTCCTGAGGACTGCCATACTCTAGGTGCAGCCGGACCAGAGTCTTGTAGAGCAGGAGAATTATCGTTTTATCTCTGGAGTTGATCCCCTTTTTAATGCATGTTAATATTCTGTTTGCTTTGTTAGCAGCAGCTTGGCATTACATGCCATTGCTGAGCCTATCATCTACTAGGACCCCCAGGTCCTTTTCCATCCTAGATTCCCCCAGAGGTTCTCCTCCCAGTGTATAGATTGCATTTATATTTTTGCCACCCAAATGCATTATTTTACATTTTTCTACATTGAACCTCATTTGCCATGTAGTCGCCTACCCCATTAATTTGTTCAGGTCTTCTTGCAAGGTTTCCACATCCTGCAGAGACGTTATTGCCCTGCTTAGCTTAGTATCGTCTGCAAATACAGAGATTGAACTGTTTATCCCATCCTCCAGGTCGTTTATAAACAAATTAAATAGGATTGGTCCCAGCACAGAACCCTGGGGGACCCCACTACCCACCCCTGACCATTCTGAGTACTCCCCATTTATCACCACCCTCTGAACTCTTCTTCCTGAATCCATGCTGATTACTGCTAATAATACCGTTCTCATTACTAAAATCTTGTATAGAGTATATATGTATATGTTGTGCTTGATAAATCGTTGCGCTAATATTTTGTGATTTAAAAAAACTGGACCTACCACCATTTTTTTCTCTAGGATGTCTGCTTTCATAAAATATATGTTACTTGGGTGTTTTAACTAATCTTCAGGCCTAAATGTTTTTTTTAAACATGTGCAAAAAAAAAAAAAAATAATAATAATAATAATAATAGGAAAAATGTCTGGCAGTGAAATTAAAAAAAAAAATTATATTACACACGCATTATATATATATAAATTTTATTTTTTTTTTTTTTTACAAAGCTTCCCAAATTGACATATATTTGAAACTGCCATTTAACTTCAGCTCATGGTAGTTAAAGTAACATACATCACACTGCAGTAAATATATATTTACCTTCAGTAAATTGTAAAAATCATTTTTAATTGTATGAAGTAGAAAATAACATAGTGGTATGAAGACACTGCAGGGAACAAGTACTAACAAAATGAGATGTAAATCAGACTACAGTTCAGTTCACAAAGTCTATGCAACATTGTTTTGTATATTTTTTTTGGCAGCCAACTGAGACAGTTTTGAATAGGTCTGCAACAAAATTAACACTGTGGATTAGACAGATTTTCATCAAGATGATACAGATTTTTACTCTGAACAGACATATAATTAAAGAGCCCCTGATGATTATGAATTTCAACAGCAATCCTCTATAAAATCATAAGAGCATTTAACATTTTAGGCGCAATATATGCCTGTGTAGACTTTCAAAGACCGCAAACTTGTTGGGTGCCCTCATCTTGGCGGCGATGCCATCAGACTCAAGTGACGCTCTATAGCAGCCATTCTCAACTGGGGTTCCTCCAGAGGTTGCTTGGGGTTCCTTGAGCTGTGGCTGATTGACCTCCTGTCTGATGGTGCCTACATAGGTCCAGGGTCAATGCAGAACCAGCTGCATGACACTAGGGATATTGTTAGCTGTCTGTCTACCACCACACGCTGCGCTTTTGACCACGAGTGGTAGGCCTTGAGATGCGTCATAGTTGCCTATGGTTTTTCTTAGCCCTAAAAACCACAATGGGCAATCGGGACATAAATTCGATGTATGGAGCTTGATCAGCAAATGCATTAGGCTATCATTTGCCCCTTAAATCTAGGGCAAACCAAGGCTCTAAAATATATGTGTCTGTAGCAATCATCTGACAACGATACATGCTTTATCTTCTATTTTAATAGTTGACCTTGATAAGGTTCAGACTAGTGCGATCTCAGATAACGCATGCGTTTTGCACCCGCACCGCAGGTGCCGATCACATGCGATGTCTGAGCAATGCGAGTTCAGCCATACAACTGTTACCTATATTTTCCGATTCCTGTATGAATCCACAGTTCGCACTGCGATCTGTGAACCATTCCGAGGGTGTCATTAACAATGTATTGACACCCGCAGCGGTTCGCAGAGGGCAGTGTGAACTGCCTGCGAGAGAGAAGCGATGCGGGAACCGGCGCTGTAATCGAGCTGGTTCCCGCATCACACTAGTCTGAACCTAGGCTCAGCCAAACAAAAGGACTCTAGAATCATTTGTCCTAGCTTAGAATCATAAAGAAAAGGCCTTGAAATACTCATCAGTTTGCTGGAGAGTTCTCTGGACCAACTACTCTTGACCAGGGGTCTGTGAAACCATAGGGTTCCTCCAGTGGTTGCAAGGGGTTCCTTGTTCTGTGGCTGATGGACCTCTCACCTTATGTTTCCTTTATAATTTCAGGTCCAATGGCAAATAGCAGAGCTTTTGACCAGGAGTGGTAGGCCTTGAGATGCGTCACAGTTGCCTATGGTTTTCGATTTGATTTATGGAGTTTGATCAGCAAATGCATTAGTAATCCTTCCATTTTCAGAGCCTGGACTGAGATACCTGCACCTAAAACTGAGCTTGGCTCTTTAAATCTAGGGCAAACCAAGGTTCTAAATATGTGTTTGTAGCAATTGTCTGAAAGATACAAGTGTTAGCTTTTAGTTTAAAGTTGACCTTGACCCAAACCAAATTACTCTAGAATCATTTGTCCTAAAAAAAATAAAATAAAAAAGAAGGGACTTGAAATACTCATCAGCTTGCTGAAGAGGTCTTTAGACCACTTACTCCTGACCAGGGTTCTGTGAAACCCTAGAGTTCCTCCAGAGGTTGCAAGGGCTTCCTTGTTCTGTGGCCGATTGACCTCTCACCCCATAGTTCCTGTATAATCCCAGGTCCAATGGCACATGGCAGAGCCAGCTGCATGGCACCAGGGAATTTTCTAGTTGCCTGTAAGGGTGAAATTCCCACTACCACCACCATAAGGGCCATTCCTCCCACTAGCCACCAATATAAGGGGCATTTTTTTCCACAATGGCACATGGCAGAGCCAGCTGCATGGCACCGGGGAATTTTCTAGTTGTCTGCAAGGGTGAAATTCCCACTACCACCATCATAAGGGCCATTCCTCCCACTAGCCACCAATATAAGGGGCATTATTTACCACCTACCACCAATAAATTGGTTTTTGGAAGGGCTCTCTGAGACCTCAAAAATATTTCAAGGGTTCATTGGGGGTAGAAAAAAAAAAGTTGAGAAAGGCTGCTCTATAGTATTCCCTTCACTCCTCCCCCTGCAGCTACACCAAAGGTTATGTAATGGAGGTAATGGGAGGGGTGAAGGAGCTGGGAGATGGGCCAGCACAGACAGAATTTGACACTCCCCCAAGAAGAGAGGGCTATGACATACAAGAAACAAGGGGGCAGTGCTAGGAAACTGACTCTTCCTGAAGTAGGCAACTTTGTTAGCAAAATCAGAGGTGCACTGCAAAAAATCTTTCAGGGCCCAGTAAGATTTTTTCAGTGCATTAACATACGTTATATATCGCACATTAGCAAGCATTGCATTAAGATAACTCATTGAAAACAGTGTACCGCAAAACCCACCAATGCGCCCCATAAACTCTGTAACGCAATGCACTATGGTGTGTAGCCGCATGTTTTGGTATGCTCCAACTCAAGTACGTTGGGTTGCCATTAAAAATCAATGGCAAAGTAATGCAGCAACACATGTAGCATATGTACCACAACACAAAGATATAAATGGGCAGTGTTGGAGAGGAAAAACACAGCAAGCAAGCATGAACTTCTCATTTACGTCTTTGCGTTGCAGCCGTTGCTGCATTGTGCTGTGTTTGCAGTACCAATACAAATTTTGCGACATTTGTAGCCTATCATTTTCAAAGGGTTGCCTTAAGGATAGGCCTGTTAATTAGTGCATGTTACCACACTGTAATAATGTAAAATGGACCTTAAAGTGATTATAAGGTCTCGTTTTTATTTCTTTCTTTTAAATAACAAACATGTTATACTCACCTGCTTTGTGCAGTGGATTTTCACAGAGCAGCCCAGATCCTCCTCTTCTCTGGTGCCTCTTCAGAGCTCCTGGCCCCTCCCTCCTGTTGAGTGCCCCCACAGCAAGCAACTTGCTATGGGGGCACCCAAGCTGTAGCTCCCTGTGTCCATTCAGACATGAAGCTGCGGTTCGGCCCCTCTCCCTCTCTCTCCTGATTTTTTAACTGACTTTGACAGCAATGGGAGCCAATGGCACTGCTGCTGTGCCTCAGCCAATCAGGAGGGAGAGTCCCGAATGCCAGAGGAACTCGTGGACATCGCTGGATAGAGAGGTGGCTCAGTTAAGTATTAGAGGGGCTGAGGGAGGTTGCTGCACACAGAAGGTTTTTTTTTATCTTAATGCATAGAATGCATCAAGATAAAAAAAACCTTCTGCCTTTACAACCCCTTTAAAGCTGAACTCTGAGATAAGCAAATACTAGAGTCATGGGCCCTCCGATTCCTCTTGTACAAAATTGTCTGTCTAGCAGGGGTCTCAAACTTGTGGCCCTCCAGCTGTTGCAAAACTACAAGTCCCATCATCCCTCTGACTGTGGGAGTCATGCTTGTAACTGTCAGCCTTACAATGTCTCATGGGACTTGTAGTTTTGCAACAGCTGGAGGGCCGCCAGTTTGAGACCCCTGCGCTCTTTTAAAAAAAAAAAAAATATCTCCTGTATTGAATTGTATTGTAAGTGTACTGTCTGCCCTAACATTGTAAAGTGCTGTGCAAACTGTTGGCACTATATAAATCCTGTATAATAATAATAATATAATGTTTGGAGGTTCTAAGTAATTTTCTAGCAAAAAAAAAGTTGATTTTAACACGTAGGAGCGAAGTGTCAGAATTGGCATGGATGGCAAGTGGTTAAAGCCCATCTCCGGGAAATGTGAAAATTAGCCATTTATCTGCTAGTTTAGTCTAGGCAGTGGACTGTCCCATAACGTCATCACATCCAGTGCAGGGCTATGAACCCTTCATTGGCCTTGATGATGTTAAGAACTTCGACTGGTTTGGCCTGGGGGAGAAGATGCTGGAGGATCGGGCAAGTAGATCTTTTTTTCTTTGTCCCCTAGACCAATGGTTCTCAACCTCAGTCCTCAACAGTGGCAGCTGGTGTTTTTTTTGTTGGGGGGGGGGGCAAACAACTGAACCCCCCCTCCCCGCAGCAACTCAAGCCTGTCTGCCGATCGGTCCACCGGCACTTACCCCATCTAGGCGGCGGGCATCGGGGGTATCCGAGGAGCATTGACGGGGACCGGGCATCCAAACATCGGCCAGAGGCTCTTCTCCTCGCTACCACTGTGTGTCTCCTCCCCTCCTCCTAGGCATCCAACAGGATCGCCTGTCCTTTCAGCCAGCCAAACTGGTGACGGGTATGAGACCCGCTTCCCGATTAGGCGGGAGGAGGATCAGTGTTGCAACAGCGAATATTTATTCGCTGTTGCAAAACACCTTGGGTGGCTCCAGACACATCCTCTGCAACCTGAGCCCACTTTATTTTGAAGCCTATTAGAGCTTCTGGCTCCAATCAGGTGCTTAAAAAAACAAAAACAAAAAACAAAAAAAAACAAACCATGGCCACTGTAAATCATTCGCCATGTTATGCTTGAATCTATCCATTGCATATAGGGGATGTCGTGGAGAGAGGGAGCGGCGCCCGGGCGTCCCTAATGGACCGGCCGCTCCTGGTCCCCAAGTACCCCCCCAACAGGTCATGTTTGCAGGTTTTACTTTATCTTGCACAGATGCTTTAAATCCGAGTCAATGGCTTGGTATTTTGGACAGCTGTTTTATCCAAGAGAAATTCCCAAAACATGGCCTGTTGGGGGTACTTGAGGACCGAGGTTGAGAACCACTGTCCTAGACCCAAACGAGCGCCCACACTGCAAGGGGTCATTTTTAAGATTCCCGGAGTTGGGCTTTAATATACTTAATTTTTCTGTTACCTGCTATTTTTAAGATGGTGACATAGGGGGTTATTTATGAAAGGCAAATCCACTTTGCACTACAAGTGCAAACTACAAGTGCAAAGTGCACTTGAAATTGCACTGAAAGTGCACTTGAAAGTGCAGTTGCTGTAAATCTGAGGGGTAGATCTGAAATGAGGGGAAGCTCTGCTGGTTATTTTATCCAATCACGTGCAAGCTAAAATGCTGTTTTTTTATTTTCCTTGCATGTCCCCCTCAGATCTACAGCGACTTTACTTTCAAGTGCACTTTGCAATTGTAGTTTGTACTTGTAGTGCAAAGTGGATTTGCCTTTCGTAAATAACCCCCACAGTCTCCATTGCATAGTCAGGGACAGGTTTTATCCTGACACAATGGTATTTTTGGTATTTTTGATCCACTGTGGATCAAGGAAGCTGCATCATTAGAATAAATAATCCAGTATAGCATTAAATGATACAAGTCCCCAGGTTTGTGTTACAGTTTAGTGCATTACAGCATCTATGTCTGCCATGGCTGTCCGTCCGTCTACGTTATACGTATAGCTCTACAACACTGTGCTTTGTGGTAAGCGGCTTTGCCGTGTCAGCCTTATCTTGGTTCAGGAAGGTGGCTGAGGTGCGTGCATGTGTCTGCGTAAATATAGTAAGCTGTGTCTATGGTTATTTGAGTCAGGAAATCTGTTGAGGTGAGTATATGTCTCAGTCTATAGTCAGTATGTAAGCAAAAAAAAAAGTGCAGCCAATAAGTCATTATTACATTGCACTTTGCCCCTGAGCCATGAATGTGCACAGGCCGCACACTGATAAACACATTTCAAGAAGTGAGGTGAGATCCGATGTAGAGCGATAACGATCAGGACATGATAACGTCTACAGACCTTCCTTCATAGGGCTTTCCACAATACATTGTTATATAGTACAGCTGGGTATACAATAGTAGAATTTCAGATAAAAATTTGTAAATTGAAAATTCTCAGCAAGTTAAAACGTCATTCGAAAGGTAGATCAAAACTGTAATGATGACTCTACCATAGGGAGAAAACTATTAATTCTCAGACCGCTAAAGGAGACACGCAGCCACTTAACAAAGCTGAAAGAGAAGAGGTTTAGCCTTAAACTGTGTAAGGGGTTCTTTACTGTTAGAGCAGTAAGGATGTGGAACTCCTTTCCACAGTTGGTGGCGCCAGCAGGAATTTCGCTAATCAGTGGCGGCTGGTGCTGTACAGGCGATCCCCTACTTCCAAACATCCGACTTACAAACGAGTCCTACTTACAAAACGGAGGGAGACAACAGGAAGTGAGAGGAAATCTACCCCTAGGAAGGGAAATTCACTCCTGTAAGAGTTAATATGGGAAAAAGGTACCTCCGCTGATGCTTTATCACCAATCCTTGTTTCCCTAATAACCCAAAATTTTCAAAATTGTCATTGGGACAGAAAGTGAGGTGAAATCTTCTGAAGAGGAGCACAGACAGCAAAACAAATGTCACAGGGGTGATAACCCTTCCCTATGTTTTCCAAAAAGCTTAAAAATAGATTTTTTGGCCGGAGCTACACTTAAAAAAAATGTACCTGTTCCAAATTACAAACAGATTCAACTTAAGAACAAACCTACAGTCCCTGTCTTGTTTGTAACCCGGGGACTGCCTGTATATTTATTTTGAGGGGGGCAGCAATCAAGACATCCCGACACCATCCCCCCTCGGTCGGTTGGCCCTGCACTTACCCCATTTAGGTTGCGGGCAGCTTTGGCTCCTTCCTGCGTCTCCTCCTCCTCTGCGTCTTGGGCTTCACTGCGGCTTCCCTCAGCGTGGCGGCCAATACGATCAATTTTCCTCTTGGCCAATCGGGTCTTGAGACCCGCTTCCTGATTGGCAGGGAGGAGAATCAGGAAGACAACAGTGAATATTAAAATTTGCTTTTGTCACACAACTGGGTGGGCTCAGGGCGCAGTGCTCTAGGCCCCGAGCCCGCCCTTTTTTGAAGCCAATTAGAGCCTCTGGCTCTAATCACGTGCTTCTAGAAAATAAAAACCCATTAGAATACATGTGTCTGGCACCCTGCATGTAGATTAGGGGCTGGGCGCATAGATTAGGCGGGCTGCGCCCCTGATGGAGGGGCTGCCACAGTCGCTAATTTCAAAAACTCTTAGATGGGCATCTTAAAAAAAAAAAAAAGAAGAACACAAAAAACAGGGATATGGGAAATGGCAGAGACACAAATACATAAAACCCACACAGGTTTCAACCTTACCAACTATGTAACTATGTAAATTGTGTAATGAATTGACTATACTCTCTAACAGTTAAATAGTTCTAAAGGGATACAGACCCTGCAGCTTTTCTCATTATAACACTGAGGGAGCACCAAGTGATCGTAATGAACCAGGCCCTCCCATTCAGAATCAGTCTGCAATGGACATAGTAAAACAAACAGCTATTTCTTAGGAGGAGAAACAGGAAGCGCCTTCTTATGGGGCCAGAAAAAAGGTTAAAGCCCCCCTTCCCCATTTTTTTAAAATTATGTGGTTAATATTTAGTAAGGGAACACAGTAATTAGGGTGGAAACATGGTGAAAGCTCGTTGCAGTTATCGAGATTCACCCCTTAATAATTGATAATTCACAATTTTTAGGCATTTATGTTTTTTTTGTGATTATAAAAGAGGGTGCGTTTTTGTTTGTAGTGAGATTGAGAAATGGGTATTTTTGATAGGTGGAACTGGGGAGATATTCAGTAGGGGGGCCCCTGGCTTCTTACACTAATAAATATTATTTTCCCCTTTTTCTCCCTTCCTCCCCCCTTATTTATTTATTTTTTTTTTGGGGGAGAGAATCTTGGACTTATATGTATATTTCAAATGTTTTTTTTTTTTTAGTAAGCATACTCTAGGAGTGTTAAATTTTCATGTATATACAAAAAAAAGATTAAAAAAAAAAAAAATCGGGGCGTGTCCAAGATGGCGCTGGGAGCAGACGTTCTTTAACTGAGCTCCCGTCTCCGGCACTGAATCCTACCGCAATCCTGGCGATAAGGATCGGAAAAACAGCCATCCTAAAGCGGAATCTCCGCGGAGTGTCCGGGCGATGCCAGCGGGCAAAAAGTACGGTAAATTACCCAACGCTACGACATCTGTAAGCACCCGGCCTACACTGCGGCCTACGACTAACGCGGCCCGACACATGGAGGCCCAGACAGACCCCCCACCTGACGGAGGAATTCAGGCCGGGTCCGCGGCCTTTGATGCCCTAATGCTGGCGATTACAACGTGCCAGGCTACACTTACTACAAAAATAGACCATGTACAAACAGAGACTGCCCTCATCCGTAGAGACATGGACAAGTTCCGCGACCGCGTGACTGAGGTAGAGAGGCGAGTCTCTGAGACAGAAGACTGCCAGAGGGAACACCACGCAGATCTCCAGGCCCTGAAGCTGCAGGTCAAAAATCTGGAACTCAGAGCCGAGGACGCCGAGAACCGTAACAGGCGTAACAACCTGCGGGTCCTCGGTCTGCCGGAGGGAGCGGAGGGGGCTGACCCGGTGGCCTTCATGGAGGAGTTACTACCGTCCCTACTACCCAAGGCTAAGTTTTCCCCTCACTTCTCCATAGAGCGGGCTCATCGTATCCCGGCGTCCAGGGGACCTCAGGGGGCCCCCCCGCGCACTTTCATATTTAAATTGCTACACTACCGGGACCGAGATACAGTGCTGCGGGCAGCCAGACTACAGGGAGAGCTCAAATTTGAGAATACGAAGCTCCTCATTTTCCCTGACTACACTGTGGAGACGCAACGCCAGCGAAAGGCTTTTGATCACGTCAGAGGGATGCTGCGCCAAAAGGGAGTGAAATACAGCATGCTCTTCCCGGCGAGGTTGAGAGTCCAGGACGGGGAGAAAGTTCAGTTTTTCACTTCGCCGAGAGAGGCTGCAAGATGGGCTGAATCACTCCCCACCTAACCCCTCTGCAGGTATGCTGTACTTCAGATCATAACTCGGAACCTCTCCTTTCTATTAATGTCTGCTCCCTTCTGTGCTAATCACCTCCTTGACCAACCGGTCTAGATGTGTCAACTATAAATTCATTATGCCCCCCCCTCTTTAAGCTGGACTGGCGATGCTGGAGGCTTGTGTCCCTGTCACAGGCACTATCCTCACTGTGCCCGCCGCCTTGGCTGTGTCCCATGGGGGGGGGTGGAGAGGTTGCATGCTCCCCATGTTTCGTTGGCCTGATAGTGTACGCGAATTTCCTCTCCGGGAACTTTCTGTGCCCACCGGGACGGGGAGATGTTTGTAGACTGAGTGGAGGCTTTCAGATCGATGCATGCACTGTGAAAAAGACTTCCAAATCCTTGTGGAGACTTGTCTGTCAATCTCCCTTCGCAAGATATCCTTGATATGGCCTGCGGAATATTTGAACAGGGGGAGAGGACGGGGCGTCTGTTGGCATGGCTCTCCAGGGAGCAATCAGTGGGGGTAACCATAGGTCAAATTCAGGATGGGGATGGCACCTTCACCTCCACACCTGATGGCATTAATGGCGCATTCGCCTCTTATTATCAAACACTATACCAATCCCAGGTTACTTATGCTCCAGAAGAACTACTAGCCTACCTTGATAAGATTGACATACCAACCCTTACTCAGACTTACGCTGATAAACTAGACGCCCCCATCAATATAGAGGAAATTCAAAAGGCGCTTAAGATGATGCAAACTGGGAAAACACCGGGACCGGACGGCTTCCCGGTGGAATTTTATAAAACGTATGCTGAGCAGTTAGCCCCCAGACTTCAATCCCTCTTCACTCACTCCTTCCAGAACGGCCATCTCCCTGACTCTATGCACGAAGCGGTAATAGTAGTCATCCACAAGCAGGGAAAAGACCCGAGTCTCTGCTCCTCGTACCGTCCCATTTCCCTCCTAAATGTGGATGCCAAAATCATTGCAAAAATCCTGGCCAATAGACTCAACACCGTCATTACGGCCCTGATACACCCGGACCAGACGGGATTTATGCCGGGCAGGGGGACGGACATAAACATCCGCAGACTACACACTCATATAGCTATTGCCTCCCCTGATAGGCCGGGAGTGGTGGCCTCACTCGACGCGGAGAAAGCGTTTGATTCGGTCGAGTGGGGCTACCTATGGGCGGTTCTCTCCAGGTTCGGGTTTGGGCCGCGGTTCCGGGCCTGGATCCAGATGCTATATGCCCAGCCAAGAGCACGCATCCGCACTAATGGGGCCCTTTCAAAAGGTGTTCCGGTTGGAGAGGGGCACCAGGCAGGGATGCCCCCTCTCTCCAGCCCTATTTTCCCTAGCACTTGAGCCACTAGCCATACTCCTTAGAGCAGAAGAACGAATTAAGGGTATCAGGGTGGGCTCGCTAACAGAAAAGGTTTCATTATATGCAGATGATACCATCCTTTATTTAGCAGATGCCTCCACATCCCTCAAAACAGCCCTTGCCATGTTTGATCATTTCGGCCGATTTTCAGGAATCCAAATTAATTGGAATAAGTCGATTCTATTTCCCCTCTGCCAGGCGATGCCGGAGACTGGTACCCAGCTGAAATGGGTGGATGAATTTACTTACCTGGGAGTCAGGATAGGGAGGGCGTTGCCTGGCTTCCTGGAGAGAAATGTATTTCCTCTCTTAAACCAGCTTCAGCAGAGATGCTCAGCCTGGAGGTCCCTTCCTTTGTCCCCGGTGGGCAGGGGGAACCTCTTAAAAATGGTCTTTTTGCCAAAATTTCTTTATTATTTTAGAAACACCCCGACTCCTATCCCCAAGTCCTTCTTCCGTAGATTGGAAAGTGTAGTTATATCCTTCATTTGGGCAGGCAAGTCTCCAAGAGTAGCAAAAAACACACTTTACCTCCCATTGTCTGGTGGAGGTCTGGCGCTGCCTAACTTCCTGATGTATTATTGGGCCGCAGTAATGGTGACAGTGAGGTGGTGGTTCTCACAACCTAGACAGAACCCTGCAGTCACTCTGGAAGCGGCCCTGCTGGGATCCTATGCAGCGTTATCTAATCTACCGTACAGGGGACCTAGAGCTGACCCTGCTGTGACGGGCCCTATGAAAACCACAATTCAGGTGTGGAAATCTTCTAGAGCACCTCTCATACCGCAGTCACAGATCTCCCCACACACTCCGCTATGGGCTAATCCCTTGCTTCCCCACCTTTTCACTGTCCCGGATCCAGCAATCTGGGCCAAGAGGGGTATTACCACTGTAAAACATGTCATGCCTCGGGGGGGTCATACTTTCATTCCGTGAATTACAAGCGACATACAATATACCAAGGTCTTTCCTCTTTAGGTATTGGCAGTTACAACACGCGCTGAAGGCCCAATTCCCCGCCCAGGTGTCACTGGAGCCTGATCCAATTGAACGTCTTCTGATTTCAGGAATATTAGACAAACCCCTTTCCTCCTTATACCTTTACTTAACAGTGTCACACGAGGTTAAAAACAACAAATCATTTATCAAATGGAAGGGAGACATTCCTGCATTGGGGATTGGGGGAGGAGGAGTGGGAGGAGTGCCTCACGGCATTCATACCATCTATGATCGCTGCAAAGGATAGATTTATCCAACTGAAATTTATACACAGGGCCTACTACACGCCGGAAAGACTGGCAAGGATCTATCCTACTCTCACCTCCAACTGCACTAGATGCGAGTTAGACACGGGCACCTTTTACCACATGGTCTGGTCCTGTCCCAAGCTTCACCCCTTCTGGAGATCAGTCGCGGACACCCTTGAGAGAGTTTGTGGAACGGAGATCCCACTTGACCCCTTAACCTTTCTTTTGAGCCACTTGGAAAACATAGCAGGAGACCGTTACATTAAACTGTTTCTAACGTACTCACTCTTCTATGCGAGAAGGGAGATACTCCTTAAATGGAAACAAAAAGAACCCCCGACTAAAGAAACTTGGCAAAAGGCGATAAACAATGTGTTACCATTATACCGTATCACTTATGAAAGCAGAAACTGTCCCCAAAAATATGATAAAGTATGGTCAAGCTGGATTGACGCTTGTGGTTAGACCCATATAGACTCCTGATCTACCAATTGACCGGGGGAACTGTTCCTTTGATCTGGTGGATATGGGGACTCTCCCTTTTCCTTGCCCCTGGGGATTTGGGCCTGTCGTTGTGGCTGAGGGGGGGGGGGGGGGGGGTGGGGTGGGGGGGGGGGGGGGAGTCCTCATGACCCCCCCTCCCTGCCTTGCTCCCCCCCCCCCCCTTTTTTTTTTTTTTTTTTTTTTTTCTGGGACGGGAGCTTAGGGGATAACCTGGGAGATGAGGCTGCTCCCATGATAAGGTGACCTTGAGAGGGCCGCCCCCTGATCTCTTTTTATCTCTGCCAAAAATGGTTTGATATACCTATGCTATCTCTGTACACCTGTACACCACTCAGTAGGAATAATCTAACCCTCATTTATGTAACACCTTTGTCACTAATTATGTACCCTATGTCCAAACCTCTGTGTATTTAGTATCATGATATACTGTCTTATTCTGTTATTTTTTTTTTTTTTTGTTTTATGTCAAGAAAATAATAAAAAACTTTTCTGTTAAAAAAAAAAAAAAAAAAAAAAAATCAAAAATTGGATGCAATAACCTAACATTATGTTTTTTCTTCGGAAGAATGAATAGGGATGTCACATATAAAAACTCACAAAAGAATATTTATTTCTTTATTAGTCACATAATACTAACAGTTTCTTCTTGCTGTGACTGTTTAAAGAAAAGAAGAAGAAAAGAAGAAGAAAAGAAGAAAAGAAGAAAATAGAAAGAAGAAGAAGAAGAAGTGGAGCCAGGAGCGGTAGCGGGGAAGAGGAGGTTCAAGGCTGCTCTGTGCACTGGTTTTGCGTATACATACACACACACACACAAAACATGATTTTAATAATGTATTACCTAAAATATTAAAATAAAGATCTGTATTACCTAACATAATTACTGTATGTAATTATGTAATGTGTCTTTTATAACTGCCTGGAGTTCAGCTTAAAAAGTAATTTTAAAAATGCAAATAGAGGAAATACTTGAATGTACTTCTAACATGAAAGGCATGAAATATAAAATTATATTGCAGTCCCGAGGGCACTGGTCATAGGACTGAGGAGTGTCTATCCACATGGTGGATACAGGGAACGTCCTTGGTGAATCAAGGAAACTTAGATAAGTACTTATCAATGTGAAATTAATTAAAATGTGGATGCCAGCTTGCTAAGGAAAACTCATGTGTGTGTGTCACGTTACTGAAAATCTGGAAATCCAGCAGAGCTACCCTAAATGGGTATGATATGTAGACGGGCACGATGGCATACACTATTTGATGCTTCGTGTATGAACATACAGACATACATGATCAAAGTTGCTAATATGTTTTGTGGAATGTAACACAAAAGGTGTCCTGTGTGATAATTTGGGCTGTGTTTATTTTCGCGTAGTTAGTAGAAAATGTGGAGTGGACTTAAAGAAGTACAGTTGATGCAAGATTGAGCATTGCTCAGGGGCACATAATGAATGTGTGCACTGCATGTGGCGCACATGGGCCAAAAGCATACTCATTGACTGCTTACTTTGGGGATTAAAGGTCAGCAGGTGCTGGCTGTGGTTTTTGTGCCTCCCCAACTGCAGCCTCCACCACAAGGAAGTACTGTTGGGTTCCCATCAGGGGAAGCTTTGCTGTGTGGGAGGCCTCCTCGCTACAGCCATTGAGCTTGTTTGAAGTTTTCCTTTATTAGACATGTAGCGCCCTCTACCTTTAGGTAGGTGCTTTATGGTATTTTTTTGATAAGAGTAGGCTATAGAGACAGGTAAATTTGTCCAGGCCTGTGTGCTTTGCTAGGCCTGGATGGTAATTCGGGGTTGGAGTAGGATATAGAGACAGGTAAATTTGTCCAGGCCTGTGTTCTTTGCTAGGCCTGGATGGTAATTCGGAGTTGGAAGTGTCAGAATAGAAGGGGGTGTGGCCGCCTACATTTGGACTCAGGAAAACCTTCTCTTCTTGACGGTGGATTTTGCTGGAGAGAGAGCGAATGGGCTGAGACCTGAGTGGCAGGAAACCCATGTAAGAGGATTGACCAATGGTTAATTTCTTCGGTCAAGGGGAGGTCTCACATAAAAGGGGGGGGTCACATGCTCTGGGAGGAGTTTGCAGATTCAGTTCGGGATTCAGAGTCCACAAGTTAGGCCCAGGGGCCCAGGAGTTCAGAGATCCCGGAGCCCTGGTGCCGGAAGAGGATCCAGGGGGGGCCGAGAGCCTAGGCCCTGCATAAGGAGTCAGCATGTAGTCGACAAGGAACCACCGGATGCTCCCATGCGGGGAGGTGCCGGTCAAGAAAAGGAGGAAGTAGGAGCAAAGCGGCAGACAAAAACCTGGGTGATCGACTTTCTGTGAGTAGAATATGGACTGTTGATTGGGAGAGAGAGCAAAGGGAGTGCAAACCCAGAGGAGCCGAGAGAGTAACTTATATTGTAAATTCAAGGACCACAATTTCTAATACGTTCAAGTACCTAAAGGACGTTGGTATGCGGGTCATAAGGAAAGTGGTGTAGGTGTTGACCTTAAAGAACCAATACCCCTAAGGAAGCATATCGAGTTAAGCGGAGGAGCTATTCAGAGTAGTAAATCCTCAGCCAGATAACTTAAAGAAGAAGCAATAAGCTGCAGTGGGAAATCATTACAGGAGACATTATTCAGAGTAATGTTCACCTGTGGGATTCAGGGAGTGCTGCATTACACAAAAGGAAAGGAACCAGGAAAGGATTAAAAAAAACTGCCCGGGAACAATACGGGGCCTCATGGGACATCTCATATACTTCATTGGAGAGCCCATGCATTTAATCCCAAATAAAGAAACTTAAAGTGTAACTTTGACTGCTTGGTGTTAGGTGGGTGCATGGGAGATCGGAAGTGGAGCGATTGGCAAAAGTAATGAACTAAAACTCAGCCGCTCCTAAGGGGGTAGTGCACTACAGACAACATGTCAAAGTTCTCAGCGCCTCTTGGAGTATGTTGTTTTGGTGTTTATCGAGCTCTGCTCTGGCTACCATTGCTTCATATTCCAATACCAAAGGGTATTGTGGGGCAGCTGGGGGGGGGGGGGGGGGGGGGGGGGATATAATCTTACTAGCATGACATGCTGTTGGACACGACTGCCATAAATCTTGAGGGCCGCTGGTGCAAACAGGGTTGCAGACCTTTGATTCAGGTTCTGTAGAACTATTGTTTACTTTTGTCAGTATGGAGGAAATTGGTGTGGGGTAGTCAAATCCAGTGATATTTTAAAAAGATTGTTCTTATTTGAATGGTGTTGGGTCTGACTGTGCAGAAATAAAAAAAAAAAAAAAAAAAGAAGAATTTTTCAATTAACAGTATACCCCCTCCATTTGTGTATTGCTTATGCCAACCAGGTGTCACACCACCAACACCCCCTTCGCTTCCCCATTTCTTAGAAAGCGGTTTGGAGACTTCTGACAGTTCTGATGTAGGAAATCCACCAGATCATAGGCAGACGATACAGAATTATGTCAAGTTAGGTTTTTGTAGTGTATAAATAATAAATTGCACAGTTAAGTACATTCTTAAAAAGGGTAAACAAACAACCACTTAAAAACAAAAATGCAATTCCCTGATAGGACACATTAAAATGTGCTCCATAACTAAAAGCTTCCAAGATACATCTGCCAATGCATTCGAAAAAACAAAATCACTTATCGTCTAATTGACCCGTACAAGACAAACAAAGCCATTCATTACAGCTGTTTACTTTATAGCACATAGCCGAGCCGTTATATGATAAGTTGGAGAAGGGGGGGGGGTGAGTAAATGATTAACACCCCGCTAAAGGTTAAAGTGTATGACAACCCTTTACTTGTTAAAAAAAAAAAAAAAAAAATAATTGAAACCAATTAACTTCCTTTATTTGCTTCATTTTGGACTGCTAAAGTATAAGATCCCCAACAAATAAAAAGGTGAACCCACTCCAAAATATATTGGCCATCCCTTTGGACCCCACTGCACATAGCGTCTGCAATGCCCCACAATGTAAGAGACCATGCGTCATACACAACCACAGAGTGTGTATTCATAATAATGCTTTTTTCAATAAATACAAGGCGTTCTCTGATTGGAGAAAGGGAGAGGAGGGTTGGCAACATCATGATTTCCATCTTGTCCAATCAGAGATCGTCATATATTCATTGAAAAAAAACAAAAAAAAAAACAAAAAAACAAAAAAAAAAAAAACACACAAGGTGTTCGGTGAATGTTGGCATTGCCAAGCAAGCAACCCTCTGTGGTCAATATGCTGTGGGGCAGCTGCTCCGTATAGGACCTGGAAGATTGCGGCTATCACTGTAGTAGCACCAACTACTACAGTGATTAAAGAGGAACTGCAGTCTGCTCACATAATTTGTAATAAAAACCATCTTTGCCATTCGGAAGCTTCCCTCCAACCACTTTGCATATTATTTTATACATACTGTGATGTACTTGCCAAATATGCTGCAGAAATCTCCCTCCACTGAGTCTGGCTGCATCCATTTTAACTGTGGGCAGCTGAAGCTGCCACCTGTTCACTTCCTGGGATTTACACAGACACACAGCTCCAGCTCTGCAGCTCTCATTGGCCCTCTTATGACTCACACCCCCCCCCTTCTGGCAAACTCTCTCAGGAGAGTGAGAGAAAGAGCTGTGCATGGATGTCATAAGCCTAGGCTTTTTACCAGACAAGAAACAGGAAGGGAGCTGTATAAAAAGGTATTTACTGGCAGAAAAAAAAAAAAAAAAAAAAAGGTTTTACTATCCAAAGTTAAAACAACAATAAGGGCAGAAGATTTAAAAGATGGAAAGATGAAAATATTACTGAAGATCCACTTTAAGTTTCCACAGCAGTCCCCACAGGTATGAGATAAGCACACACAACCAACAATAATAAACTAATGTCAGCACTCAGCAGTGATGGAATCTACAAGTGTATGTCTGCCAAAGTTCTAATTATTGGCACAGAGGCTTTTTCTGCAACCTAATGTACTGTAGTAGAAATAAAACATCAACTTCCTTGCAGCTCTCTCCAGACTGGGGAATCCTCAGAAAAACTGTAAACGAAACAGAGAACACAATGGAAAAAAGTGCGAGATCCTCGCAAAGTCTTTAAAATCGGTTAAAATAAATATATTGTACCCAAAAAGGTGGTACAAATATATGCTTTTCACATCGTTTCCATAAGGAACATCTCATCGACCAACAAATATACTCATCTGTGGACTTGGCTCTGATGAAGAAGTGCTACCTCGAAACATGTTAGCCAATATACCAGGTTGGTATTCAAATAAAGCACTAATGGACAGGGAGTTGGCTGTGATAATTGAGATGCTGTCCTAAGATGTGTTAAGCTGGCCATAGACGGTGCAAAATTCTTTCCTGCAGCCACAGGTTGCAGAAAAAAAAAAATTTGCACAATTCCCCCATCAACACAGACAATTCCGAGAGGGGTATTCCTCCTCCTGCAGAGACATTGCCTTCTCCAGACAAGGGGGTGGGGGGGTTCAGGAGCAGGCAGAGGAAGCCGTCCACACCAGGCGAGGACAGTGATTATTGCTAGCAGCTATGACAGCCGTTTGCGACAACCGGGCACAGATCCAGCAGGCTGGCTGTACCCAAGTTGATTGATCGATCAACTTGGTACATTCAGCCTGCCCATTAAGGGTTTGTATCTCGGCCGGTTCAGCAGGATGGCCGTGAATGTCCGGCCTTAACAAGTATATTAGAGGTTGGTTTTCAAATAAAGCACTAATGGACAGGAAGTTGGCTCTGATATATAGATGCTGCCTCGAAACATGTTAGCCAGCATATTATAGGTTGGTCTTTAAATAAAGCATTAATGGATGGGGAGTTGGCTCTGACAAAGCGGTGTTGTCTCGAAACACGTCAGAGTATAATAGAGGTTGGTCTTCAAATGAAGCACTAATAGACGCGGAGTTGGCTCTGATTAAGAGGTGCTGCCTCAAAACACGTTAGACAGTAAATTAGAGGTTGGTCTTTAAATAAAGCACTAATGGATGGGTAGTTAGCGCTGACAAAGAGGTGCTACCTCAAAATACGTCAGGTATATTATAGGTTGGTTCAAATGAAACACTAATGAACAGGGAGTTGGCTCTGATGAAGAGGTGCTGCCTGGAAATATGAAAGCCAGTATATTGGAGGGTGGTCTCTAAATGAAGCATAATGCACAGGGAGTTGGTTCTGATAAGGGAAGTGCTGCCTCGAGATACGATAGCCAGTATATTAGGGGTTGGTCTTTAAAAATCAAGCAATAATGGATGGGGGAGTTGGCTCTGACGTTCTCATCAGAGCCAACTCCCCATCCAATATTGAGGAGCTGCTTCAAAAATGTGTTACCCAGTATTTTAGAGGTTGGTCCTCAAAATGAAGCACTAATGGACAGGGAGAGTTGGTTCTGATGAAGAAATGTAGCCTCAAAATGCATTAGCCCATATATTAGAGGTTGGTCTTCAAATAAAGCATGAATGGACAAGGAGTTGGCTCTGATGAAGAGGTGCCTTTCCTGAAGCACATTTGCAAGTGTTTTAGAGGTTGGTCTTTAAACGAAGCACAAATGAGTGCATTCATTGGTCAATGAGATGTTCTTTGGGGAAATAATGTGAAAAGTGTGTCGTTATGCCAGCTTTATATTTATTTGAAAAAATTAAAGGTTTTTGAGGATGCCAGTACTCTGTTTCATTTACAGCTTTTCTTGAGATATGTATACTTACATTGGTCCAACTTAGTCAAAAGTAACCCTGCAATGAAGAACATGTCTGGAGTTGAGATTTAACAATACGGATGCCAAGACAGCGAGAGTTGAGTTTTGCATTCTCTAAGATTAGTATGCAAATGAGATGCAAATATGTCATATGCAAATGATCTTTGCTTAAAAAAGAAAAGCATTTCTGGATAATACGGACCCAGAGGCATTACAGCAGCCAGGGATTCAAGGCTCGATTTTCACTGTGACCCGTAACATCAGTTATGGCAGCGCATTCATCCAGATATAAAGCAGTCATAGATTCATTTTGAAGGTCTCCGATTTTGAAAAAGAAAGCAAATTTATAATGAGAATTCTGCTTTATACAGATTAGACCTGAACTGCCCATTGACTAATAGCTGCTGCTACAACACTGAGCAAGCCATACACTTGGCCATGGTATACTTCCCTAACCAATCACCCATTGGGGGTACAGGTCAGTTGCCAATGGTGGTTAAAAAAAAAAAAAAAAAAAAAAAAAAAAACATTGGAAAAAAAAAAAAAAAAAAAAACATTGTTTTTTTTTTTTTCCCCAAACGATGGTTATTTTGAATAAATCATTCAAACTGATAAATTATCAAATAGCCGTAATTTCCCCAACTAAGCAAACTCAATTTGGATCGGATTCAAACAGAGCCACCTCTATCAATCAGTTTCACTGAAATGCTTTTTTTCCTCTAAATCTGTATTTTCAAACTAAGTCACATTTCAGTCACCCAAAACTGAAACAGGGAACCGGTCACTTTTCCCCTTATCTGTCCTGGACTAGGTTGTCTACGAAGAAGAGATGCCGATGTCAAAGCTGCTACTGAGCCTCCGCCGGTCCCTTCCCCACCCTGTAATTGGACAGTGAAAGGAGAAGCAGCAGACTGATGAGCCACTCTCTCTGCCACTCTGCTCTCTCTTCATATCACAACATGTTCCTTGTTAGCATATAAGCACTGCAAGGGAGTTGATTGCCTCCTTGTGTCTCCATCCCCCAGTGTGAGCTCTGCTGTACAGTGACTGTGAAGAGACCGACGCCAAGCCAAAATACAGGTACTTGCATTGTTTGCATGTAAAGAATAATTCCACTGTTCATTGAGAAAAAAAAAAAAAAAAAAAGCACATATTTCACTCTGGTTGATCCATATACCGTATTTCTCAACATATAACACGCACCTTCATTTTAAGAGGGAAGTTTTTTTTTTTTTTTTTTTTTTCCTAAAAACTTACAAAATTAGGGTCACAGCCCATTAAATGCACCCTGCTCAGTGCCCATCTGCAGCCACTAAATTGCCCAACAATGCACCCTGCTCAGTGCCCATCTGCAGCCACTAAATTGCCCAACAATGCACCCTGCTCAGTGCCCATCTGCAGCCATTAAATTGCCCAACAATGCACCCTGCTCAGTGCCCATCTGCAGCCATTAAATTGCCCAACAATGCACCCTGCTCAGTGCCCATCTGCAGCCATTAAATTGCCCAACAATGCACTCTGCTCAGTGCCCATCTGCAGCCATTAAATTGCCCAACAATGCAGCCTGCTCAGTGCCCATCTGCAGCCTCACCTTTCCCATCATTGCAGCCTCGCCAGTGTTGGATTATCCCTGCTGTCTCCGAGGGAAGAGGAGGAGTGAGCGTCGCTGAATTACATAAAGCCGCGATCTTCTGTGTACCCGGCTCTCCATCGCTCACAGCCACGCCTCCTGGCCCTGCTCATATGATAGACAGAACAGTGGCCCAATGCGGGGCCAGGAGGCGTGGCTGTGCGTGACGGAGCGCCGGGTACACAGGAGATCGCGGCTTTATGCAATTCAGCAGTGCTCGCTCCTCTTCCCTCAAAGAAAGCAGGGATCGGTGTATAACATGCACCCACATTGGCACATTTTCAGGGGGAAAAAAAGTATGTTATACGCCAATAAATACGGTATATTGCAGGCATTTGAACAAACTTCATTGCAGATTCCTACCTTTTGATATTATGAATAAATAGCTGTTTGTTTGTGTCCATGTGCATCTAATGGGAGTGATTTTATAAGTATCAGTCATTTTGTGCACCTGCATGGTTCAAATAAGGAAAGTGGCAAGGCCTGCATTCACTTAGATGTGATTTTTACTTTGGGAGTATCTCACCAAAAATGGCATTTTTGTTGCAGCGGATGCCCAAAATCTGACTTGTATCTTAGTGCAGACTTCTGGGAAAATCTGTGAGCCAATCACACAAGCAGGAAATGACATTTCTGGGGGGAGTTCTGTGTAGGTTAGCAGGTAGCCATAATATGTTGTACTTTACAGAGAATTACAGCGCTGCAGATTGAAAAGGAAAAGTTATTTTTACTAACATTCAATTACAATATGACTTGTATTGCAACTGTATGTATGCTATTCTTACTTTTTTTTTTGGTATTTTTTCCCCCTAAGAAGGTGGTAATACCCTTTAAAAGCATTTTTAATGGTTACAGACTGCATTCATTTGTGCCCATTATATCTGCTTGGTCAGTGACATACTACTGCAGTCTGCAATGGGAGTTATAATCATTTTTTGTGTGCTGGTCAGGGGGTGCTAAAAAAAAAAAAAAAAAAAAAAAGAAAGAAAACGATCGCCCCTTGGGTATGAGATATGCTTGCTACGCCACGGTGCTTGGTGCCCATCTTTAGGGCTGGATGAGTGGCATTTCAGGTACTAAACACGCTAAACCCCTCCCTCCTTTGTGAAAATGAAAGCTCTGAAGACGCCACAAGCAATAGACACCAAAATCACCATTTCACACTACTGTTTTTCCAAGGCTGAGATTATATTTATATTCTTTTTTTTTTTTTGCCGATCCATCACTTTTCATTTCCTCCTTTCGGCCTTATTTCCTCTCTATTGATTCTGCCCATTTCGCCATATCATTTACATATTTTTTTTTTTGTTCATAGGGTATTTCCAGTCTTACATTACTGTCAGTATTACATTCTTTATGTTCCGTTTAAGGTTTATGTATTTTACACAAAAGATATATAAAAAGAAGCCCCATTGCAAAATACTGTCATTGTTTGCAGCCCATAAACTTGTGTTATAAGTATTATGGGTGGCTTGTGACTTCTTTACAATCACTGTGTAAACACTGCATTGATTATTTATGGGGGTCGATGAAATTTCCTTATATGGAATTACTTATATCAATACTCTTTATACGAAATTTGCAATAGATTGCTTTTTAGACTGCAGTTGACAACCGATTTACAGGCGTTCAGAAGTCGATACTGCTGTCTCCTTCACAACTATTTTGTCAACCCCCAAGTGAATTTTTAACTGTCCCAAGGGGGATTTTACACTGAAACAAAGAGGGTTATGTACTAAAGGCAAATCCACTTTGAACTACAAGTGCACTGAAAGTGCAGTCACTGTAGATCTGAGGGGAAAAAAAAAAAAAAAAAAACAGCATTTTAGCTTGCACATGATTGGATGATCAGCAGAGCTTCCCCTCATTTCAGATCTTTCGCTCGGATCTACAGTGACTGCACTTCCAAGTGCACTTGTAGTACAAAGTGGATTTGCCTTTAGTAAATCAACCCCACAGTGTTGCAACTGCTATAGCCATGGTTGAGACACGGTTGCAGTGCAGTCCTGTTGACTTCAGTGGGCGAGTCTGATGGAATTGATGTGTTTCACATGCATTGCCCTTCCATGTGCTCTTTGCTACAAAGGCCAGTTATAGGTGGGGCAGTGCCAATTTTTGTACTATTGAAATATTGGTGAGGGGACGCACTGGACACCTTTGCTGCCATGGTGCTATACATTGCTCCCAACTGTCACTGATTTCAAGGGACTGTCCCTGATTTGGAGCAATGTCCCTCTTTCATCCCTCATTTTGGTCTGATCTATATAGCTGTATATAAAATGCACTTTTTATCTATCAAAAAGTGTTTCCCAGTGCTAAACCTTTCATCTGATTTTTAATTTGCTGCAATTGTAAATTCCAAAAGCCAAAATAAAGGAATAGTAGTGGTAAAAAAAGCACTTGTGGGTTTAACCAATCTTGTTTTTTGTGTACAATTCTCCTTTAAGGGGGCGTGGCAAGGGGTGTGTCTTATGCTTGCATCCTTTTGCCGATTGGTGTCCCTTATTGCCATCTCAAAAAGTTGGGAGGTATGGCTATCTGCTGGGTGTCCAATGTGCCCCTGTGCCTTTAAAGGAGGACTGGGCTACCTCCAGGCCATCTATCTATCCATTAGAATGCATGTGCTTCCACTGTTGGAGACTCATAAAATTTACAAGGGTTAGGACTGCAGGTAATACAGGGTGCCGCGAAGGAGCCCTGCAGCTTACGCATGTGTTTATAAATGTGTGCCAACTAAACCCTTGTTTTTAGGAGGAGTGGGCTCCTTGCAGGCTCACCTCGGCCTATCCATTATATGTGCTTCCACTGTGGAGGCTTCCAAAATTTAGAGTTAGGACTACAAAAAATAATGGAGTGCCTTGATCGGGGCTCTGTAGTAGGGATGAGCCGAACACCCCCCGGTTCGGTTCGCACCAGAACCCGCGAACGGACCGAAAGTTCGCACGAACGTTAGAACCCCATTGACGTCTATGGGACTCGAACGTTCGAAATCAAAAGTGCTCATTTTAAAGGCTAATTTGCATGGTATTGTCCTAAAAAGGGTTTGGGGACCCGGGTCCTACCCCAGGGGACATGTATCAATGCAAAAAAAACTTTTAAAAACGGCCGTTTTTTCGGGAGCAGTGATTTTAATGATGCTTAAAGTAAAAAAAAAAAAGTGAAATATTCCTTTAAATATCGTACCTGGGGGGTGTCTATAGTATGCCTGTAAAGTGACGCGTGTTTCCCATGTTTAGAACAGTCCCTGCACCAAATGTCATTTTTAAAGGAAAAAATCTCATTTAAAACTGCTTGCGGGTTTAATGTCATGTCGGGTCATGGCAATATGGATGAAAATCAGTGAGACAAACGGCATGGGTACCCCCCAGTCCATTACCAGTCCCTTTGGGTCTTGTATGGATATTAAGGGGAACCCCGCACCCAAATTAAAATAAGGAAAGGTGTGGGGCCACCAGGCCCTATATACTCTGAACAGCAGTATACAGGCGGTGCAAACAAGACAGGGACTGTAGGTTTGTTGTTAAGTAGAATCTGTTTGTAATTTTGAACATTTTTAACGTGTTTAGCTCCAGCCAAAAAATCTTTTCTAAGCTTTTTGGAAAACATAGGGAAGGGTTATCACCCCTGTGACATTTGTTTTGCTGTCTTTCCTCCTCTTCAGAAGATTTCACCTCACTTTTTTGTCCCAATGAAAAATGTTTTTTGAAAATTTGGGTTTTTTTGTGGAACAAGGATTGGAAAGCATCAGTGGAAAGGAGAACTTGTTTTCCCATATTAACTCTTACAGGAGAGAATTTCCCTTCCTAGGGGTAGATTTCATCTCACTTCCTGTTGTCTCCTTCCGTTTGCAAGTAGGAGTCGTTTGTAAGTTAGATGTTTGAAAGTAGGGTCCTGCCCTATATACTCAGCAGAAATTTGGGCCTTAGGTGTTGCTGTGGCCACAACACTGTAAGCCCTCACAGGGCCCTGCTGTGAAATATTAGATCAAGAATTGTAATTACATGCCCCTGTTGAACAGGAGCTGAAAAATTAGGCCTTAGGCACTGGTGCCACAACACTGCAACCCCTCACAGACACTCTAGTTGGAACGCAGGAACGAGCCCTGCTGCAAATTATTGCTTCAAAAATTGTAATTACACGCCCCTGTTAGACAGGGGCAGAAAAATTGGGCCTTAGGCACTGGTGCTGGTGCCACAACACTGCAACCCCTCACAGACACTCTAGTTGGAACGCAGGAACGAGCCCTGCTGCAAAGTATTGCATCAAAAATTGTAATTACACGCCCCTGTTAGACAGGGGCAGAAAAATTGGGCCTTAGGCACTGGTGCTGGTGCCACAACACTGCAACCCCTCACAGACACTCTAGTTGGAACGCAGGAACGAGCCCTGCTGCAAAGTATTGCATCAAAAATTGTAATTACACGCCCCTGTTAGACAGGGGCAGAAAAATTGGGCCCTAGGCACTGGTGCTGGTGCCACAACACTGCAACCCCTCACAGACACTCTAGTTGGAATGCAGGAACGAGCCCTGCTGCAAAGTATTACATCAAAAATTGTAATTACACGCCCCTGTTAAACAGGGGCTGAAAAATTGTGCCTTAGGCACTGGTGGTGGCGCCCAGAACCAAAAATGTTCTTACAAGCTATCAGCGTGATGATTGAGGAGGAAGAGGATACATACTCAGGGATAGTCACTCAGCATCAGCATAGGCAGTCTTTGAAGGGATCTGAGATTTCAAAAAAAATTATTCGGTTACATCAGCATCAAGTGCTTGGTAGCTGGTGGTGATCCAAGACTCATTCATTTTTATGAAGGTCAGCCGATCGACCGAGTCGGTGGACAGACGCACCCTGTGATCGGTTACCACGCCTCCAGCAGCACTGAATGTGCGTTCCGAAAGAACGCTGGATGCAGGACAGGCCAGTAGCTCAATTGCATACTGTGCAAGCTCTGGCCAGTGATCCATCCTCAAGACCCAGTAACCCAGAGGATTTTCGGTGGGAAAGGTGTCCAAGTCTGATCTTGCCCCTAGGTATTCCTGCACCATGTAAAACAGAAGATGGCGATGGTTGCTGGAACCGATCATACCTTGGGGCTGCGGACCGAAAAAATTGTCTGAACGCATCGGTCAGACGGCCACCTTCTCCACCGCTCCTTCTTTGACTGACCGAAGCCTCAGCAACACGTTGTCCAGAAACAGGAGTTTGTAACCTCCCAGTCTCTGGGAACGCGTTGCACAGACCTTTCTGCAAGGCCTCCCGAAGATGTTTCATCCTCTGCTCCCTCTGCGATGGCAAGATAAGGTCCGCAACCTTACCCTTGTAACGTGGATCAAGGAGGGTTGCCAGCCAGTATTGGTCCTTCTCCTTGATACCACGAATACGAGGATCCTTACGCAGGCTTTGCAGGATCAGGGAGGCCATGCAGCGTAGGTTTGCTGAGGCATTCGGTCCGGAGTCCTCTGGGTCACTAAGAACGACATGGTCCGCAGCCACCTCCTCCCAGCCACGTACAAGTCCATGTGTTTCTTGGGACTGATCCCTTAAAGACTGCTGCTGATGCTGAGTGCCAGGCTCCACCTCCATACTGACACAATCTTCCTCCTCCTCCTCTTCCTCCTCGTCCTCTTCCTGTGTGATCGGCGGGCACGCAGGAACACTGTCTGGATAAAGGGGGCCTTGAGAGCTAAGGAAGTCCTCCTCTTCCTGCCTCTGTTCTGCCTCAAGTGCCCTGTCCATTATTCCACGCAGCGTGTGCTCCAACAGGTGGACAAGGGGGACAGTGTCACTGATGCATGCACTGTCACTGCTCACCATCCTCGTGGCCTCCTCGAATGGTGACAGGACAGTGCATGCATCCCTGATCATGGCCCACTGGCGTGGGGAAAAAAAACCAAGCTCCCCTGACCCTGTCCTGGTGCCATAGTCGCACAGGTACTCATTGATGGCCCTCTGCTGCGTGTGCAGCCGCTGCAGCATGGCCAACGTTGAGTTCCACCTGGTGGGCATGTCACAGATTAGGCGGTTCTTGGGCAGGTTAAACTCCTTTTGGAGGTCCGTCAGCCGAGCACTGGCATTATATGACCGGCGGAAATGCACACAGACTTTCCTGGCCTGCCTCAGGACATCCTGTAAGCCCGGGTACCTGCCCAAGAACCGCTGCACCACCAAGTTAAGGACGTGAGCCAAACAGGGCACATGGGTCATTTGTCCCTGTCGGAGGGCAGAGAGGAGGTTGGTGCCATTGTCGCAAACCACCATTCCTGCCTTAAGTTGGCGTGGCGTCAACCACCTCTGAACCTGCCCCTGCAGAGCTGACAGAACCTCTGCCCCAGTGTGGCTCCTGTCCCCCAAGCACACCAGCTCAAGCACCGCATGGCATCTTTTGGCCTGCGTACTTGCGTAGCCCCTTGAACGCCTACGGAGCACCGCTGGTTCCGAGGAAGAGGCCATGGAGGAAGAAGAAGAGGAGGGGGTGGAGGAGAGAGGTGTGTCACAATCAGCATTTTGGAGGCGTGGTGGCGGAACAACCTCCAACACTACTGCACCTTGTCCTGCATCCTTCCCAGCTGCCAGCAGAGTCACCCAATGCGCCGTGAAACTTAGGTAACGTCCCTGTCCATGCCTGCTGGACCATGAGTCAGCGGTAATATGCACCTTACCGCTGACCGCCCTGTCCAGCGAGGCATGGACATTGCCTTCCACATGCCGGTAGAGAGCCGGAATCGCCTTCCGTGAGAAAAAGTGGCGTTTGGGTACCTGCCACTGAGGAACCGCACATTCCACAAACTCACGGAAGGGGGCAGAGTCTACCAACTGAAAAGGCAGCAGTTGAAGTGCTAGCAATTTTGCCAAGCTAGCATTCAACCGCTGGGCATGTGGATGGCTGGGAGCAAACTTCTTTCGGCGGTGCAGCAGCTGGGGCAGGGAAATTTGCCTGGTACAATCTGACGTCGGTGTACCAAAAGCAGATTGCCCACAAGTACTTGGCTGTGACACACCTAATTCTACACCTTCATTCCTCTCACTGCAGGTCTCAGAGAGGACTGAAGGTCTAGTGGGGTTGGAAATCTCAGCTGATGAGGAGCAAGGAGAGATCCTCTTTGTTCTTTGGTGTGGGTCTTTTAGATACACTTGCCAACGAACTGCATGGCAGGTCAACATATGTCTGGTCAAGCATGTGGTACCCAAGCGGGAGATATTTTGGCCACGCGAGATACGCTTGAGACATATGTTGCAAATAGCAGCGGTGCGATCTGATGCACTCGTCTCAAAAAAGGCCCACACCAAAGAACTTTTTGAATAACGCGCAGAGACTGCAGCGCCCTGCACATGTGGAGCTTTGGGGTGTGATGCAGTCAATGTGCTGCCCTTAGGCTGGCCCCTGGAGGGCATCCTGCCTCGTTGGTGATGTGCTGCCGCCTCCTCCTCCTCCTCCTCCTCCTCTCTCCTATCAGGCACCCACGTTGAGTCAGTGACCTCATCATCCCCTCCCTCCTCATCACTGGAGCAAACCTGGCAGTATGCTGCAGCAGGGGGAGCATGACTGCCAGATTGCTGTCCTTCTTGGGCACCCCCTCTGTCCGCGCTCATGTTACTGCCTTCATCGAGCTCAGTATCGTCATCAGAGCCTTCCAAACGCTGGGCATCCTCCTGGAGCATGTACCCAACACTGTGGTCAAACAGTTCGAGGGAATCCTCATGAGGACATGGTGGAGCTAGGGAAGGAGTCACTGATGACATTGAGCTGAGGGAAGAGGCCGCTGCTTTGCCAGACAAAGCACCCTGGGCATGGGTGAGAGAGGATGAGGAGGATGAGGACGGCTTGGTCATCCACTCGACCAAGTCTTCCGCATGTTGCGCCTCAACATGGCCAGCTGCCGAAAAAAAGGCCAAGCGTGTCCCATGGCCACGTGCTGATGAGGATGCACCGTCTCCACGACCAGCACTAGACACAGAGCCTGCTTGCCCTCTCTTATTGGCTTGTGACTGTCTGCCTCTCCTTCTTGGCCTTCCAGACATACTAATGGCCTGTAGCTGCACTAAGCTGGGATAGAACACCTGTAATTTTCTTCAAGTAGCTTTATATACTGTAACCAGACAAGCCTGCCTGTCAGTAGGAAGATAACAGGAACGGATCTAGCTGAACACTGTGAGCAGGACGCACTGTACTAAATGTAAATAGTCTAGCTGCCTGACCGTGGTACTAATAGGATCAAATAGAACACCTGTAATTTTCTTCAGGTAGCTTTATATACTGTAACCAGACAAGCCTGCCTGTCAGTAGGAAGATAACAGGAACGGATCTAGCTGTACACTGTGAGCAGGACGCACTGTACTAAATGTAAATAGTCTAGCTGCCTGACCGTGGTACTAATAGGATCAAATAGAACACCTGTAATTTTCTTCAGGTAGCTTTATATACTGTAACCAGACAAGCCTGCCTGTCAGTAGGAAGATAACAGGAACGGATCTAGCTGTACACTGTGAGCAGGACGCACTGTACTAAATGTAAATAGTCTAGCTGCCTGACCGTGGTACTAATAGGATCAAATAGAACACCTGTAATTTTCTTCAGGTAGCTTTATATACTGTAACCAGACAAGCCTGCCTGTCAGTAGGAAGATAACAGGAACGGATCTAGCTGAACACTGTGAGCAGGATGCACTGTACTAAATGTAAATAGTCTAGCTGCCTGACCGTGGTACTAATAGGATCAAATAGAACACCTGTAATTTTCTTCAGGTAGCTTTATATACTGTAACCAGACAAGCCTGCCGGTCAGTAGGAATTTAACAGGAACGGATCTAGCTGAACACTGTGAGCAGGACGCACTGCACTAAATGTAAATTGCAGGAACGGATCTAGCTGAACACTGTGAGCAGGACGCACTGCACTAAATGTAAATAGTCTAGAAGATAACAGGAACGGATCTAGCTGAACACTGTGAGCAGGACGCACTGCACTAAATGTAAATAGCAGGAACGGATCTAGCTGAACACTGTGAGCAGGACGCACTGCACTAAATGTAAATAGCAGGAACGGATCTAGCTGAACACTGTGAGCAGGACGCACTGCACTAAATGTAAATAGCAGGAACGGATCTAGCTGAACACTGTGAGCAGGACGCACTGCACTAAATGTAAATTGCAGGAACGGATCTAGCTGAACACTGTGAGCAGGACGCACTGCATTAAATGTAAATAGTCTAGATAGAAGATAACAGGAACGGATCTAGCTAAACTGAATACAGTGTATATATATATATGCAACACCTGGGATGCATATATATACACAATACACTGTAAGTGCAGCTAACTGACTGACTGTTCTGCCTAATCTATCTAACTCAAATCAAATGACACTGTCTCTCTCTCTCTCTCTCAGCACACCGGAACACACACTACACAGGGCCGCCGTGCAGGCGGCCTTATATAGTGTGGGGTGTGTACTAAATCCCCTGAGCCATAATTGGCCAAAGCCACCCTGGCTTTGGCCAATTACAGCTCTCTCTACTGACAGCGCTGTGATTGGCCAAGCATGCGGGTCATAGTGCATGCTTGGCCAATCATCAGCCAGCAATGCACTGCGATGCCGCAGTGAATTATGGGCCGTGACGCGCCACACGAATTTAGCGCGAACGGCCCATAACGTTCGCAATTCGGCGAACGATCGAACAGCCGATGTTCGAGTCGAACATGGGTTCGACTCGAACACGAAGCTCATCCCTACTCTGTAGCTTACACATGTATTTGCAAATGCGTGCAAACTAAACCCCTGTTTTTAAACACACACTGTTAGACAGGATAATTTGGCTGTTTGCAAGCAGGTCGGTAAGTTGAGCTTGTAATTTCTTTGGTTTTGTTTCGCATGCGTTGCCCTTCCACATGCTCCTTGCTGCAAAGGCCAGTTATAGGTGAGGGCAGTGGCCATTTGTTTTTACTGTTAATATATCGTTGAGGGGACTCACTGAACCCCTTTGCTGCCATGGTGCTATATGCTGGGTGTCCAGTGTAACCCCTGTGCCTTTAATGAGGGGTGGGCTCCCTCCAGGCTCACCTGCCCTCTGCCCATCCATTATAATGCATGCAAAGTACTTCCACTGTGGAGGCTCCCAAAATTTAGAGTTAGGACTACAGAAATAATGGGGTGCCTTGACAGGGCTCTGTAGCTTACGCATGTATTTGCAAATGTGTGCAAAGTAAACCCCTGTTTTTAACGCAGACTGCTAGACAGGGTCATTCAATTGGTTGCGAGCTGGTCGGTAAGTTGAGCTTGGAATTTTTGGGGTTTTCTTTTGCATGCGTTGCAGCAAAGTCCAGTTATAATGAGGGCAGTGGCCATTTGTGGGATTGACAGGACACCTGTCAATTTTTCAGAGAAGAGTGCTGTGTTTGTTATGAGAGGAGTCAAGGGAGAGTGGGGTATAAAAAACATGGGGAGTGCTAACCTGATCTACAGCACTCACTAAGGTTGCCCCATAGCCGAATATCAGAACATGGCTCCAGCAGTGTGTTTAAAGGAGAAATGTCATGACATCATCTGCAATGTCATTAGCATGCATGTTTAGACAGGGTTCTTTGCCAACTACCCATGCAGCAACAGGTCACTGCAATAGTGATCCATTTCTTGCTGATAACTGCAAGCTATAGATCACTATTAGGGTCCATGCACACTGGGGGCAGAAAAAATGCCAGAACTTGTTGGTTTTGTTTGGAACATTTGTACTTCTTGGTCGGAAAAAAAAGGGACCATTTTATTCATCCTCACCAGGTTTCTGACTTTATCTACATGGAAGGACTCTTGTGTGGCGGGGTGTAGACCACAAGTCAGGCATAGTGAGTGGAAACAGCAAGCTCTTTCCGGCCCTGATTGCATGATTGGGTTGTAGTGCCATTATCTTGCACGTGTCTCTGGCACAAAAAAGCGGCATAAAAATGCCCATAGTGGCTCGTATTGCACAAGGTTTCATGAAAGTTTATGGGAATTTGCTTATATACCGTAAGTGTCCCCCCCCCAAAAAAAAACATTTCCCTCTGCTCATTTTTCAACATACACTTGAAAACGGCGAATGCTCCTAAACGCAGCATTTATGAATGTTAAGTGTTTTTTCTGCTCAAAAGATGCTCCTCTCAAAAACACGATTCTGAAAGTTTTTTTTTTTCTGCCTCTAAACAATGCTCTGTAAATATGCCTGTTAATGTGCATGGACACATAGGACAACATAGAGCTGCTGCTTCTACAGGCTGAAGAGAAAAAACAAAAAAAAAACAAAAAAAAAAAAAAGTTATGTGGACAACAAAGAATATGTAAAAGAAAAAAAAAAAAAAAAAAAAAAAAAAAAAGGGAAGGATTGGTAAAACCACCTTTTCTCAAGCAGGCTTCCTCCAGAAGTTGCTAAAAGGTTTGTTGAGCAATGAGCCATTTTTGCCCCTCAGATAACATGCCACTGACACCAATAATATTTCTAGCTATCTGTAAGGGGGGGTCGTCCTTTCAAAATGCTCTCCAAAGTAAGTAATACTTTTCCCACTAACTACGAATGTAGGAGGCATATTCTTCCCACTGGGCACAAATGTAAGAGGCCTATTCTTCCCATGGATCACCAATGTAAGGCACATTCTTCCCACTAACCACCAATGTAAGGCGCATTCTTTTATAATATACCACCAATGTATTGAACATTCTTCCCACTGACCAGTAATTTAAGAAGCCTTCTCCTCACTGATCACCAATGCAAGGAGCCTTCTCCCTAGTCCCTACTAATCATCAATGTGAGGAGCATTCTTCCTACTAACCACCAATGTAATGGGGCATGTGGGGCTTCTGATGACCACCAAAGTAAGATGGTCATTCTCCTACTCATCACCAGCTCAGGCCCTTCTCCACCGACAAGCAACCACCAATTTAAGAGAGCATTTCACAGACCTTCATAATAAGTTGGCATTCTTTCTTACTGACTGCCAGTGTCAGGGAACGCTATAATTTCCACGGTCTGCATTTATTTTATGATCGTTATTCTTTGTTCCATTATATTAGCATTGCTAAGAAATCATTTTGGTTCTATAGAGCAGCCCTGGGTATCAAAAACACCAAGTACAACACATCCATTATTCTTTTATTCATATAATGTAACTTCTCAAACTACTGTAACGTGAGCTATAGTAATTATTAGCAGTGGTCCCCTTAGACCTGAACATTATTTTAAGGGTTCCCCTGCGTTAAGAAGGTTGAGCAAGGTTGGGTTAAACCAACAAGTGCTCCTTTCACTGCTGCATTTCCTGTATTTTTTCTTCTCAAGATAACAAATGCAAAAATAGGTTAACGTATAACACATCTGATAGTTAAACAGTCCATTTTTTAAGGAAGTCTATATTACATCAGACCAAAAAAAAAAAAAAAGAGACAACAGAGGGGAAAAGGAGAGTGAGGTTTGGTTCAAAAAAAAAACGGACAGTCTCCCAAACATTCCAGCAGTCGGTTTTCCAATGTAGTTATGAACAGGAAACAAAGACTGGTATAGCAATATGCAACACGGACAGTTCCGATTTTAGATACTGAGAGCCAATTTGAGATCTGAAAAAAAGGAAACTTCACCAGTGACTGGAAATACTAACTGCAAGGCTTACAAGCCAGGCCCCTCAATAACAGAAGTTGTGTTTTACATGTTAAGATCATGCCCTATTTGGATGGCTAAAAGTATGTTGTGTGCCAAGTAAAAGACAGTTGGGTAAGCACAACTGAAGCGTGGCAGGGGAAGTGATCGGTGTGTCACTTCCTGTCACTAGCACCTGATGCAACAGCTGTGTTACACACACATATTGTAATGTGGAAAGGAAAATACTAATTTCTCAATTCATCAGTAACAAGCTTTTATCTTGCGCACTTTTATTGCGCCAGGTGCCATCGTTTTGGCTGTAATCTACACAAAGCACTGAACCACATTGTTTCCTCACCCCCCAAAAAGTCTAATTCAGTCATTATCAATCAGGGTTCCATGTAATTCTTAAGAGTTACTAGGAGTTCCTTGAGTTGTGGCTGATTGACCCCAAGCCTGATGGTGCCCCCATATTTCTTAGGTCAACACCACTTAAAGACTGCGGCATGAGACCAATGATATTTATAGCGGTCTGTAAGGGGAATTCTTCTCGTTGACCAACAATAGAAAAGTCGTTCTTCTCACTGACCACCAATGTAAGAAGCGTTCATCTCACTGTCCACCAATTTAAGGAGGCATTCTGCTCATTGACCACCAATATAGGAGACATTCTTCTCACTGATCACCAATATAAGGGGCATTCCTCCCACTGACCACCTATATAACAAGCATTCTTCTCACTGGTCACCAATTTAAGGGGCATTCTTTTCACTGGCCACAAATATAAGAGGAATTCTTCTCACTGATCACCAATAAGAGAGGCATTCCTCCCACTGACCACCAATGTAAGGAGCATTTGTCTCACTAACCACCAATGTAGGGAGCCTTCTTCTCACTGACCACAAACGTGTCATTGTTTGCACTGACCACTAATGTACATAGCATTCTTCCCACTGACCACTAATGGTCAGAAAGAGCAGAGCCACACCCTGGTGAAAAAAGAGAGAGAGGAGAAGGAAGGACCCAACATTTCAGTGCTAAAAAACCCTTTCTGAAGAACCTTCTGTCACCTTGGTTTTCTCCAGAGGTTGTTAGGGGTTGATCGAGTTGCGGCTGATTGACTTTCAACCTAATGGGAGCCCTCATAGTTCCTGGGCCAACACCACTTAACAGAGCAATCGGCATAAGACTAATGATCTTTTTTGCTGTCTGTAAGGGGGATTAATCCCACTGACCAATAATGTAAGGGGCATTAATCTCACTACACAAAGCATACACCGCATGTGTAATCATGTGTGTTATACGTCGATTCTTGGCTGTCCTCGGAGAGGAAGGAGGGGACGAGCGCCACCAGATTACACAAAGCCACAATCTCCTGTGTACCCGGCTCTCAGTCACACTAAGTGCCGCCTCCTAGCCCGGCATTGGAACACTGTTCTGTCTATCATAGGAGCCGGGCCAGGAGGCGGCACTGTGAGCGACGGGTACACATAAGATTGTGGCTCTGTGTAATCTGGCACTGGTGAACCTGCATTGATGGCCAAAGGCGAGGCTGCAGATAGGCATGGATCAGGCTGCAATGATGGGCAATAAAGAGGCTGCAGATGGACACTGATCAGGCTGCAATGGAGAGGCTGATGATGGGCACTGATCAGGCTGCATTAATGGGCAATGGTGAGGCTGCAGATGGGCACTGATCAGGCTGCATTGATGGGCACTGATCAGGCTGCACTGATGGGCACTGTTCAGGCTCCACTGATGGGCAATGGTGAGGCTGCAGATGGGCACTGATCAGGCTACAATGGAGAGGCTGCAGATGGGCACTGATCGGGCTGCATTGATGGGCACTGATCAGGCTGCATTGATGGGCACTGATGGGCACTGATCAGGCTGCACTGATGGGCACTGATCAGGCTGCAGATGGGCACTGATCAGGCTGCAGATGGGCACTGATCAGGCTACAATGGAGAGGCTGCAGATGGGCACTGATCGGGCTGCATTGATGGGCACTGATCAGGCTGCATTGATGGGCTGTGACCCTTAGTTTGCTTCAAAATTCTTTATTTAAAATGTACATTTTTTCCCTGAAACTTCCCTCCTAAGACTAAGGTACCTGTTATACGCCAATGAATATGGTAAATCCTGTATTATAATAATAATAATAAATAATAACTCATTCCCCACAGATAAAACCTTTTGTATTACTTGCCCTCTTATGAGCAGGGCCCTTTTAACCCTCTTGTATTTTATTGTATTGTAACTGTACTGTCTCCCATTAGATTGCAATGTGCTGTGAAAACTGTTAGTGGTATATAAATCCTGAATAATAACGAAGAACGATGTATGAAAGCATACATCAGTTATCATCAGGAAACTAGACTAGGAAGGCAGCCTCGACATGTTCAATGCCCAGATGGGCCAGTCAGGCATCCTAGTCAGGATGTCCTGTACTGAGGCTAGCCAAGTTTCAAGGTTCTGAAGGTTGATTGCTCTCTTTTCCATACATTTGAAACACATATTTTGCATTGCCATACTTTTGTTGCATGAGGATAAACTTTTGGGAAGAATTTACAGGGCCTTGGTCTTACCAAAGTGAAAAACCACTGGCTTCGGGAATTTTGTTTTGCTTGACCCAAACCGCAGGAGATATCAGAGGCTGAACTTGGTGGACCTAAGTTTGTTTTCAACATAACCATGCATTCTTGAACTATGATCATACTAATGCAACAAGTCCAAATGTCAATACTGGGTTTTTAAAACGTGACCAGATCGGGAATATAAGCATATGTTTACTGAGTTTCTAACCACATGCACACACACAAGCACATGCTATAACGGTAGAGATTTTTAACTCAAAATTGCGCCTGACAGATTCTTCCCGCAGACTTACAATGGCATTAATTCATAAGGCCCAGGTTAAAGAGGAGGCCTTGTCACCTTGTAGGGAAAAATATGCTCTTAACAGTAAACAATGCTTACTGACTCATACACTGAGTGCAAAATATGAAGATGTAAACTGGACCTATACTCAAATAAAAGGGAAAAAACATTTCATTTCATGGAGAAAATGCTGTTCCGTGTTCTCTTCTATTATGCTTACATAACCAAAACCCAGGCATTTGGTCACACAATCACCGGAGCAGCTAATCTCAGCGTTGATCCTCCCCTTTTGTAGCAATCACATTGACAAAGGCTCAGGCTTTTGGTTGCGTTAGCAACATTGAAGGCTTATTAAAAACACTGAAGGAAACTTGGAGCAGCATTTTCCCCAGGAAATGCATCTCAATATTTATGCTAGCCTTTATTCAACCATTCAGCACAACAGGTCCATTTTAAAGCTGAACTCCAGGCATAATTGTCATTACATAGCTCAACTGATCCAGCCCGAACCAATGGAAGTATGCAGATCTTAAACCTCAGAAATCCCCATGGAAGCTGGAAATGACTAATAGTCGGTGCTACTACACTGATTGCTGCAAACTTCTGGGTCCTGTGCCAAGGGGCTTCCCTTCTGCACAGTGACCACATTTTTTCCGCAATGGCATCTTTCATAGAAGGCCTTTCATTTTCAAGAAAAACTTAAGGCATTCTGCAAATGGCGGCAGTGCCACGCAAGCGATCCCCTGTGGTTATTTTGGCTTATTGACCTCCTATTTGATGGTGCCTGCATAATACCTAGATTTCAGCTTTGAGGCCCATTGTGTGAATATGTATGATCTTTCTAGGGCTGAAACTAGAACTATCATTTGGATCAATTAAGAAATGTTCTAATCCTTCTTGCTATAGGGGAATTGCAGATTTGTGATACAAACAATCCATGGACTTCTGTAAAAAACTCTTTACAGTTGTGCTTATAGTGCTCTCTTGGCAATGAGCAGTGAACATTTCTCCACAACTTAATTGGATCCAGCCATTCTCAACCAGGCTTTTGTGGAAAACACTAGGGTTCCTCTATAGCAAGGGTGCCAAACTCAGTTGCATTGCGGGCCGCATCAGCATTATGGTTGTCCTCAAAGGGCTGGTTGTATCTGTAAGACTAGATGTCTACCGACATATAATCACACACGTAGGTTGGACTTGTTGGACTTGATGGACTTGTGTCTTTTTTCAAACTCACCTACTATGCCCAGAGCACCCCACACCCCCTTACAGTAGATGTCAAGAGCCCCCCACCATCAGAAGCCAAGAGTCCCCTACCATCCCTTACATCACAGTGCACCCCCCTTACCTTGTGCTGCTGCCAAGAAGCTAGGGGTGGAGCTGGGATTCAGAAAGTGTAGGGTCCGGAGGAGGACTAGAGGAGGGCTGAAGTCAGCTGCCGGAGTCTGCTAAATGCTGAGACCAGGAGAGACAGAGACGAGGGGGTGCCGCGGCTGCACTGAGAAGCACAGGATCTGGTGGAAGGGTTCTGTCCTCCTCTCTGCTGCCAACTGCTAAGACAAGAAGTGGGTGGAGACAAGCGGGTGCTGCAGCTGCAGGAAGGGAAGGAGGGCCACATGAAAAGGCATGGCGGCCCGATTTCAGCCCGCAGGCCTTGTGTTTGACATGTGCGCTAGAGGTAGCTAGGGGTTCCTTCAGCTGTGGCTGATGACCTCCTATCTGATGGCACCTACATAGTTCTGGGACCAATGCCACTCGGCAGAGTCAGGTGCAGGACACCAGTGATATATTTTGTTGTCTTTAAGGGTGGCATTCTGACCACCACTGTATGAATTGCATACTTTCTGCTGACCACCAACGTAAGGGGCATTTTATCCCATTAAATGGCAAAATAATTGGTTTTAGTAGAGGTCCCCCGAGACCCAAAAATTATTTTGGGGTTCCTCTGGGATAAAAAAAGTTGATAGGCTTGGATCATCTGTATTGCTATAGAAGAACATAATAAGCAAATCAATCACAGCATATTCTTAATAAATTGTAGTTTAATACAAAGATTTAAGAGTAAGGCTAAGTTTACCCCAACGTCAACAGCAGCCATTTTATCTGTGTTTTTGAAGCCTCTCAAACGCGTGTCAGTGCTCTGTGTCAATTATGAGCTTTGTAGCGGACCGTGGGTCACATGGTCACGGTTGCGTTGCACCAAAATGTATCCAACATGTAGTGACCTCCTCACCGCCTATCCAATGGCCTCTGAAAAGCGATCCATTGCAGATTGCTCTTCAAAAGGGCAAAGCTTGTGCGAACAAGCCCTAATTAAAAAAAAACCTGCATCATCATTATTTGTACTGTAACCTGCTAGGTCCCTCCCACAACTTTGCATAGGCTATGTACAGCACAGCGATGATGTCACTGCTACTTTACAAGGTAATATCTGGGGTTACAAAGCCATATGGGGCACACAAAGTTTGTATGCCCGGAGTTCACCTTTAAGTAGTAAGTCATAAAACTGTTCCCTGTAAGTGAAGTGTTACAACAGAACGATTCTTGTAAGGCTCCATATTGTTTTTTCCCCCCAAAGCATGACTCACTCCATGAGCTATATCGTTCTACAGTTACATTGAAATGTCTCCAGATCAGGCCGGGTGCTTACTCATACTGTACATGTGTAAACACTTTGAAAACGTTGATGCATGAGCAAAAAAATGTATGATATCATGTGCTGACTTTTCATCGGTCTAATACAGGGGTAGGCAACCTTTGGAGCACAGTGTGCTGAAAAATGTTTTCAAAGAAATTGTGCATGACGATTTTATACCAAAGAAATGTAAACTTCACACTCCCAATCACAAAAACGATTTTATATAAAGTGCTGTATACTACTTCAGTAGTGAGAAATTAACATCCTTCAGCTTCACACCGCAGATCACTGTCCCCCCTGCACATCTGCCTCACCACTGCAACCCCCTGCTCATCTGCCCCACCACCATACCCCCTTTTTCCCCCCCATCTGCCCCACCACTGTAACCCCCTGCCCATTTGCCCCACCACTGTACCACCCTGCTCAACTGTCCCACCAACATACCCCCTTTTTCCATCTGCCCCACCACTGTAACCCCCTGCTTTTCTGTCCCACCACTGTACTACCCTGTTCATCTGCCCCACCAATTTTCTCCCTTTCTCATCTGCCCCACCACTGAACCTCCCTACACATCTACTCCACGGCCGTACCCCCATGCTCTTCTGTGTCACTGCTGAACCATTTTCTCATCTGTCCTAACACTGAACTTATCTGCTCTTCTGCTCCACCACTGTAACCTCCTGCTTATGTGTTCCAACAATGTACCTCCTTTCTCCTCTGCTCCTCTTCCCCACCGCTGTAACCCCCTGCTCATCTGTCCCACCAATGTACCTCCTTTCTCCTCTGGCCCAACACTGAAGCCCCCCTGCTCATCTTTCCCACCGCTGTAACCCCCTTCTCATCTGGCCCAACACTGAACCCCCCCCCCCCCCCCCGCTCATCTGACCCACCACTATAACCCCCTGCTCATCTGCCCCATCACTGAACCCCCTTTTCATCCCTCCCACCACTGTACCTCCTGCACATCTGCCCCACCACTGTACCCACTTGCTCTTCTGTCCCACCACTGTAACCCCCTGCTCATCTGTCCCAGCAATGTGCCCCCTTTTCTCATCTGCCCCACCACTGTACCTCCCAGCACATCTGCTCCACCGCCATATCCCCATGTTCTTCTGTTTTACTACTGAATCACCTTCTCATCTGTCCCAACACTGAACCCATCTGCTCATCTGCCCCACCAATGTACCTCCTGCACATCTGTCTCACCTCTGTTCCTCCTCTCCTGCACCTCCACGGTAACCCCCTGCTCATCTGTCCCACCAATACACCTCGTTTCACATCTGCCCCACTGCTCTACCCCCCCCCCCGCTTTTCTGTCCCACCACTGAACCCCCTTCTCATCTGCCCCAACGCTGAACCCCTCTGCTCATCTGGCCCAACACTGAACCCCCCTGCTCATCTGGCCCAACACTGAACCCCCCCTGCTCATCTGGCCCAACACTGAACCCCCCCCTGCTCATCTGGCCCAACACTGAACCCCCCCCTGCTCATCTGGCCCAACACTGAACCCCCCCCTGCTCATCTGGCCCAACACTGAACCCCCCCCTGCTCATCTGGCCCAACACTGAACCCCCCCTTGCTCATCTGGCCCAACACTGAACCCCCCCTTGCTCATCTGGCCCAACACTGAACCCCCCCTTGCTCATCTGGCCCAACACTGAACCCCCCCTTGCTCATCTGGCCCAACACTGAACCCCCCCTTGCTCATCTGGCCCAACACTGAACCCCCCCTTGCTCATCTGGCCCAACACTGAACCCCCCCTTGCTCATCTGGCCCAACACTGAACCCCCCCTGCTCATCTGGCCCAACACTGAACCCCCCCTGCTCATCTGGCCCAACACTGAACCCCCCCTTGCTCATCTGGCCCAACACTGAACCCCCCCTGCTCATCTGGTCCAACACTGAACCCCCCCTGCTCATCTGGTCCAACACTAACCCCCCCCCCCTCATCTGGCCCAACACTGAACCCCTCTGCTCATCTGGCCCAACACTGAACCCCTCTGCTCATCTGGCCCAACACTGAACCCCTCTGCTCATCTGGCCCAACACTGAACCCCTCTGCTCATCTGGCCCAACACTGAACCCCTCTGCTCATCTGGCCCAACACTGAACCCCCCTGCTCTTCTGTGCCACTGCTGAACCACCTCCTCATCTCTTCCCCCATTGTACCTCCCTGCACATCTACCCCACCGCTGTACCCTCCTGCTCTTCTGTTCCACCTCTGAATCCCTCCTGCTCATTTTCCCCATCGCTGTACCCTCTTCTCATCTCATATGTGTGATATGCAGAGTGTTGAAAGGAAGCAGAGATGAGACACATCTACCTGTCCTGGCACATTCATCCTGCTGATCCACCTCTTGCATCCAGCCCACGTGCTTGTATGGGATGTATGTGAATGAATGCCAATGATGAACTCAGGTCGGGGCATTTTCTGAAAGCAGTGGGACTGTATGAAGGATCATAAGTTGGGCCCCCCCGCAGCTGAGAAAAAGTGGTTGGGTGTGATTTTCATTGCGCTGAATACTGGCTCTGGCTTACAGGGACACAGAGTTCAGCCGTTCAGTAGTAAGTGATGCAGAGGTTCAGGAATAATGTCAAGTTCCCAGAAGCTCAACAGTAATTCCACAAACTGTCACCTGATTGTGGTTTTCTCAATCACAGGGAAATCCCTTCTTTCTGAGATTGGTAGTGGCAACCAAGCAAGTCATCTTCCTCCAGATGGTGGATGGGGCTAGCAGGACTGTGATTGGCTTTTATCAGCGGCCAATGACAGTCCTCCTCCTGGAAACAGAGACCACCCCCTCCTAACAGAACTGCACCCAATCTCTTCCCCATCAGAAAAGCGGACAATCGCAGCTACAGCAAAGTTAGAGAACCAAACAGTGTTTCCCATCTTTTACAATGTGTGGGGGCGCAGTGCCTCCCCCTCAGTGCAGGTGCGGCGTGGGGAATTCTGAGATTGGAATGCATTAGTGTCTCACTGACAATTCCCTGCGCTGCTCTGCTGATGGGGGAGGGAGCCGAGTGCCGGCAAAAGAGGCGTGGAGTGCCGCTTGTGGCACCAGTCCCGGGGGTTGCCTCACATCAGAATACCCTTCAGATCAGAATCCCTCCAACACAACAGAAGTCACCCATCACATCAGAATCCCCACATCACAACAGAGATCCCCCTTCACATAATAAGAGGTTCACGTAACACATCAGAAGTCCTTCATCACATCAGAATCCCTCTTCACATCAGAGGTTCCCCATTGTGTCAGAGGTTCCTCCATCACATCAGAAGCGCCAATTACATCAGAAGCCCTCTCTCACATCAGGAGGTCCCCCTTCACATCAGAGGTTGCCCCATCACATCAGAAGCCCCCCATCACAACAGAAGTCCCCCTTCACATAAGAGGTTCACCTATCACATCAGAAGTCCTCCATCACATCAAAGGTTCCTCCATCACATCAGAATCCCCCTTCACATCAGAGGTTCCCCATTGTGTCAGAGGTTCCTCCATCACATCAGAAGCCCCATTACATCAGAAGCCCTCTTTCACATCAGGAGGTTCCCCTTCACATCAGTGGTTACCCCATCACATCAGAAGCCCCCCCCCCCATATCAGAGGTTAACCCTTCACCTTAGGATGTTCCCCTATCACATCAGAGTTTCCCCATCACATCAGAACCCCCACATCACAACCAAAGTCCCTCTTCACATAAGAGGTTTATCGATCACATCAGAAGCCCTTGTTCACATCAAAAGGTCCCTCATCACATCAGAAGCTCCCTTTACATCAGAGGTCCCCCCCCCCCCCCAATCACATCAGAAGCTCCCTTTACATCAGAGGTCCCCCCCTCCCCCAATCACATCAGAAGCCCCACATCACACCAGAGGTTCCCCCTATCACATCAGAAGTACCCCTCACATCAGGAGGTTTCCCCATCACATCAGAGGCCCCCTTCACATCAGAGGTTCCCCCTGATAACTGTTGATAAGCTTCTGGATCCAATGCCGTGCGGCTGCTCTGCTGCTTTTTAAACTCAGGAAGGCACCTGCTTGAGACATGAATGCCATTCAGAGAATACTTTGCATTTTCTCAAATATTGAGAATGATTGGAGAACGATTTGCAGTCATTGAGAAAATGCAAAGTGTTCTCTGAATTTTGTTTAAAAATAAATAACAAACACGTTATACTTACCTGCTCTGTGCAGTGGTTTTGCACAAAGCAGCCCAGATCCCCCTCTTCTTGGGTCCTATGCTGGGACTCCTGGCCTCTTCCTCCTGCCAAGTGCCCCCACAGCAAGCAGCTTGCTGTGGGGGCACCAAAGCGAAACCTCTGCTCTGTGTGTCAATTTTCTGTCTCCTCATTGGTTCACTGACTTTGATTGACAGCAGTAGGACACGTTGGCACCCTGCTGTCTCAGCCAATAAGGAGGGATAGTTCTGGACAGCCGAGACTCTTGTGCAACATCGCTGGATCGAGATGGGGCTCAGAGGGCTACACACAGAAGAAGGTTTTTCTATGCATTAAGAAAAAAATCTTCCAACTATAAAACCACTTTAAGGTCATCACAAAGGAAAGTGTGTGTGTGTGTGTGTGTGTGTGTGTGTGTGTGTGTGTGTGTGTGTTGGGGTGGGGTGGGGAAATCTTTATATCTGGAGGAAAAGAGATTTAATTTCCAAAATATGGAAAGGCTTCTTCACAGTAGGAGCTGTGAAAATGTGGAGTAGACTCCCCCTTAAGAGCTGGTTCTGACCAGCTCTGTAAATTGTTTTAAAAAAGGTCTGGGTTTTTTCCTAAATGTGCATAACATAACTGGATACTAATATTTATAGGTAAAGTTGATCCAGGGAACATCTGATTGCCTGTTGAGGGCTCAGGAAGGATTTTTCCCCCAACTGGAGAAAATTGGACAATGCACTGATGAGGAGGCAACTAATGAGGCTGCACTGATGGGCACTGACTGGCATCACTGATGGGCACTGTACTGATCATCAGGCCACTGATAAGCGACAAATACTGTTTACACTGTGATCAGCCACAGCTATTCACATGGTAAAGAGGCGCTGTTATTGGCTCTTTACCCTGATCTGTGATCAGCTGTGTCCAAAAGATTTCTATCAAATTTCTCAAATGGGAAAGTTACAAAGATTTCTATGTTGGTTTAACTGGACAGACTTGTGTCTTTTTTCAACCAAATTAACTATATGCATGGTTACCTTGGTCCAAGCTAAACTAATGTAACTAAGTAAAAATATACCATGCCTGGAATGTATCTTTAAAGTGTGATGTATGGTAAAGTGGACTTGAACTCAAAAAAGCAAGACTATTTCTTCGAATACTTGTTTCTTGGATATATTCATGTAAGCCTCCTAATTAGAATGATTTGCATATTTGCACAACACACCCACTCACAAGTTCTGCCACTTGTATACTTTTCAAATTGTATTCAAAAACACCCTTCTCCATCCCAGCCTTAGCAGAAGTGCTTCAGTGAATAAAGACGGAAGGCTTCACCAAGAACACAGCAGGGAGTTAAAAATAAATCTTGCTAATTGATTTTTTCCACAAAGGCAAAATGGACTTAGTTTGCATGCATGAATTTCAGGTCATTACTTTTACATCTAGACAGGAACATAGATCACCGCCTATTCATTTGTGCAGGATTCAATCCATTTACAAACTGGCGCATGCATTAACGCTACGAAGATAGACAGTCCAAGATAATGTATACGGTCCTGCAAGGATTCTGGGGCACTG
>NC_133332.1:259872000-259914221 GCF_042186555.1 Aquarana catesbeiana | reverse complement strand
TATAAAATTTTCCGACAACAAAATCCGTTGTCGGAAATTCCGATCGTGTGTACACAAATCCGACGCACAAAGTGCCACGCATGCTCAGAATAAATTAAGAGACGAAAGCTATTGGCTACTGCCCCGTTTATAGTCCCATGGATTTTGTTGTCGGAATGTCCGATCAATGTCCGACCGTGTGTACGGGGCATTAATATTAAAAAAAAAAAAAAAAACTCTGAGGACTTCATAGAACAGCTGTATTTATACTGAGATTAAATTACACACAGGTGGACTCTATTTACTAATTAGGTGATTTCTGAAGACAATTGGTTCCACTAGATTTTAGTTAGGGGTATCAGAGTAAAGGGGGCTGAATACAAATGTACGCCACACTTTTCACATATTTATTTGTAAAATATGATGAAAACCATTTATCATTTTCCTTCCACTTCGCAATTATGTGTCACTTTGTGTTGGTCTATCGCAGGGATATGCAATTAGCGGACCTCCAGCTGTTGCAAAACTACAAGTCCCATCATGCCTCTGGATGTCATGCTTGTGACTATCAGAGTCTCGCTATGCCTCATGGGACTTGTAGTTCTGCAACAGCTGGAGGTCCACTAATTGCATGTCCCTGGAACTATCGCATAAAATCCCAATAAAATAAATTTACGTTTTTGGTTGTAACATGACAAAATTTGAAAAATTTCAAGGAGTATGAATACTTTTTCAAGGCACTATATGTAACCAATGAAGTCACCCGCACGTGCGCTCTAAAGGAATGGCCACCTGTGCCATAACCAGCAGCTCCCAGTCACACAGCCAGAGTCCGCAGACCCGAACGGAAGACGGGTGAAGATGGATGCGGCCTCCAGCGGTGACAACACATTGGTGGAGGGCTTCATTTGCAGGTAAGCTTCACATAATGTGCTAGTATGCAGTGCATACTAGCACATTATGGCTTTACTTTACAGGTCAGAAAAAAAAAAAAAAAACTACGGTTTACTTCCTCTTTAAGACAGATCTTTCCATGTACTGTTCAAGCACAATTAACACTTCTGGATGTTCCTTATAACATAACAAAAATTAATTTGAGTTCAGGTCCACTTTAAAAAAAAAACAAAAAAAAACGCAGAAGGTAATGGGTAGAATGGAAATGCAAACAGCAAGGGTTAAAGTTAGTGTTAAAAAGGAACTGCAGCCATGAGGTGCCCATAAATTTAAACTAATTTAGCTCTGCTTTTGCAAATGCACATATCAGTTAGCCTATGGCTCCACCTCATACTCTGGTGATGCTGCCATAACCTACAGAAGTTTTACTTAACCAGGATTCTTCCAGAGGTTTCTAGGGAGTCCTTGAACTGTGGCTGATTGACCTACCATTTGATGCTGCCTGCATAGTTTTGGGTCTACTGCCACTTGACCCAAATATCTTTTTAGTTGTATGTAATGGTGGCCTTCTGATTACCACAGTAAGTTTGACTTTGTTTCTACTGACCAGCAATATAAGGGGCATTTTCTCTATGTACCTCCCTCCCCCTTCATTTTTAGTAAGCATCCCTGAGACCTTCCTAAAGTTATTTTAGGGGTTCCTCCAGGATAAAACCTTTGAGAAAATCTGTCCTACAGTGTCCACTACTTTTGCTCCTGAACACGTAGGAAAGAAAGCCCTGCACATGGGTACAACATCCAAGAGTTGTGATGATGCCAGAGAAGAAGTCATGATATCTACACAGTAGACCCCATGTATTTGACATCTACACATACTAACCACTCAGTTATCTTTTGTCTAAAATAAAGACAGCTTCAACTGCACTTGTAAAAAAAGAAAAAAAAAATAGCAGCAGTCTTTCTCAAACAGGGTTCTGTGGAACCCTAGGGTTCCTCCAGAGATTGCTAGGGGTTCCTTGAAATGTGGCAGATTGACCTCCCATTTGATGGTGCCTGCATAGTTCTGGGTCTACTGCCACTTGGCAAAACTTGACCCAAATATCTTCTTAGTTGTCTAATGGTGGTATTCTGATTACCACTGTAGGGGTGACATTGGTTCTACAAATGTGACTTACCCTCCTTGTGGAGGGTGCCAATGACTGTCTTCTAGACAACTGTCAAGTCAGCAGTCTTCCCCGTAATTGTGTAACCTACTGAACATGACTGGGAGACCAAGGTTCAGGAAACCTTTACAGGTATTTTGAGTTAATTAGCTGATTAGAGTGTTACACCATGAGTCTACAATGTATGTTTTTTGTGCATTAATATGGAGTAGGCAGAGTTAGAGATGACTGGCACTAGTTTTCATTTTGTTCAAACAGATCCAAATCTCTATTTTTACTTTGCAGGTATTAGCAAATACATTTGATATATTTAATACTGATTTAGATTAAAACTAAGCTTTTTTGTGAGTTTCTTAGTGAATGTAATCAATCAGCAATACTATATCCCGTTCCCCATAGTGTTTGGCAACAGGAGGACATGGAGGAGGATATGTATACACCCACGTGTGACTCTATAACAAAAAGGAGGAAGTGAAGGGCTTAGAGGGGAACTTAAATATGAGCATGCTCAGTAGAGGAAACCATCTAGTCTATACAATCTCAGCCTGCAATGGGGACACAGATAAGATGGGAGGGACAGCTGAAGGAAGGATCAACCAGGTATATTTCACGCTACACAAAACAAATGCTTTGGTGGTTTTGTACACATTCTGTTATAAAGCAATGTTCATGGGTTTAAAGCGGTTGTAAACAATTTTTTTTTTTTTTGTGCCTGCATCGCATACTAGCACATTATGTTAAACTTACCTTAAAACAAAGCTCTTCCAGCACCGAGATGTCAGCGCTGCAGGCACTCTCATCTTCACCCATCTTGCGTCGGGGTTCGCGGATTCTGGCTCTGTGACTGGCCGGAGCCGCGATGACATCACTCCCACGCGTGTGCGGGAGCCACCGTTTATGGCACAGGCGGCCGTTTCTTCAGAGTGCATAAATCAGTGATGTCACTGGCTGCATGTAAACTAAATATCTCCTATATGGTGCACGTTTAAGGAGATATTTACACTACCTATAGGTAAGCATTATAGGTAAGCATTTTTATAGGCTTACCTATGGGTAAAAGCAAAAGATGGAAGTTTACTTCCACTTTAATGACATTTTAAAGTGATTCTAAAGGCAGAAGGTTTTTAACTTAATGCATTCTATACATGATGTAGCACCCTGATGTTTAGGCAGGGTTGCTCTTAAATGTACCTGCCAGGTATAGTTGCCTTGGCTAATTGCTAGGGATCAATTGGTTTCATCCTAAGTCTGGATTTGCTGCACTTCTCTCTTTTGTCACTAGATGGCTGGGTATCTGGTGACATTAGATAAGACAAGCTATTGCAAGGACAGATTAGGAATAGATAGAGTATCTCAGCCAATGGGCAGGGATTTTCTTGTGTCCCTTGGCGTGCTGGGAGAGCCTATTTATTTGGGTGAGGTCAGGTGATTGCGGTTGTGTGCCACCTGGATGGCTGTCTGGGTGGACGTATGTTGTGCTGCCCGGGCTGCTAGGCCGGAGTTTGAGCCTATCCCGGGCACATCTGGCTGCTAGACTGCCTGAGGGCCTATCCAGAAGCAAGAGAGCAGCGCAGGGTTGGGATTGGGGCTTGCAGTCCAACCAGAAGTGCCGGTTCTGCTGGCCGGAGAACCTGTTGTGGTTGGAGGTAGAGGGGAAGCTGTCGCCACTAAGGGACCAACTTTGTTACCAGGTACCACAGTAAGTAGCTGAAGCAAGTACTGGAGCAGTATTCTCATCAACCGGGGACGGTGAAGAATCGGGAAGCTTCAGCAGGTGCCAAGCCAGGGACCCAGCAAGTCCGGTGATGCTTGAAGAATATCTGGAGTGCCAAGCCAGGGACCCAGCAGGGAAGCAGGGGTGATGCTTGAGGAAGATACTAAAGTAAGAGGATTAGAAGAGCTCACAGGATTCAGTGGCAGTGAATCAGCAAGTCTAGTGAGAGAGACTGGGAGCTCAGTGGACTGAGAGTCTACAAGAAGTGACTGTATAAAAGTAAAGGAGTTTGTTACAATCTGTGTTAGGAACTGTTCTAAGACTGTTGCCATAGGAGACAGCACTCCTACACATGCAGATGTGGTGTCTTGCTGGATGCCTTTCCCTGCATGGCTATCTACCTGTAGAAGTCTCGGTGTCTGCTAATTAACATTGCAACTTCCTAAGGGTGTCCTGGCCCTAAACCCTCTCTCCCAAAGTTCCGTTCAAGAGAAAATAAATGTCTTTGCATTCAAGAAGTGTCTGGCGCCCATGAATCTACCTTACATTACACTCACTATGCCTTGCAACTCACTCTATACAGACAGATGTCAGCTGTCCTTGGCTCTGAAGGTTCTCATTAGACTAAAGGAGACCTGGGACCTTGCTACATTAGGCATCCAATGTGGGGCAAAGGCGTTATCCTCACAGCAGTCACCCATAGCAATCGGCTACAGCTTCCGTCAGGATTTCGTCTGGCTCTGTGGGAAGGTGGCAAGTAACATCAGTACTTCTCATAGACTGTGTTAGTGTGCATTCTGGCAACGTGGGGAAGACCCAACAAGTCTCATTGCTCATGGGAGAGGATCAGCCTGGTCTTTTGACACTTTTCGCCAGCACTGTGAGGGTTAGAACAGACTCCATTACCATTTTGGCACACCGCAGTGTGAAGAAGGCAGGTGCTAAAGTTTCCAGAAAGTATCTGCATTAGGGATGAGCCGAACACTCTCCGGTTCGGTTCACACCAGAACTTGCGAACAGGCAAAAAATTTGTGCGAACACTGTTAAAGTCTATGGGACACGAACATGAAAAATCAAAAGTGCTAATTTTAAAGGCTTATATGCATGTTATTGCCATAAAAAGTGTTTGGGGACCCGGGTCCTGCCCCAAGGGACATTTATCAATGCAAAAAAATTTTAAAAAGAGCCGTTTTTTCAGGAGCAGTGATTTTAATAATGCTTCAAGTGAAACAAAGAAATGAAATATTCCTTTAACCACTTCAATACCGGGCATTTTCACCCCCTTCCTGCCCAGACCAATTTTCAGCTTTCAGCGCTGTTACACTTTGAATGACAATTGCGCAGTCAGGCAACACTGTACCCATATGAAATTTTGATAATTTTTTTTCCCCCCACAAATAGAGCTTTCTTTCGGTGGTATTTGATCGCCTCTGCGGTTTTTATATTTTGCGCTATAAACAAAAAAAGATCGACAATTTTGAAAAAAAACACTATTTTTTACTTTTTGCTATAACAAATATCCCATTAAAAAAACAACAATAAAAATGCCATAAATGTATCCCCTATTTTGTAGACGCTATAACTTTTGCCCAAACCAATCAATATACGCTTATTGCGATTTTTTTTTTTTTTTACCAAAAATATGTAGAAGAATACATAGTTACATGGTTAGTAAGGTTGAATAAAGACACCAGTCCATCCAGTTCAACCTGAGTGAGTACACGCTCACATCAGTCCCTACCCTCAAGGAGCCTACAATCCAAGGTCCCCAACTCACATTCATATACTAGGGCCAGTTTTTGGACAGAAGCCAATTAACCTACCAGCATGTCTTTGGAGTGTGGGAGGAAACCGGAGTACCCGGAGGAAACCCACGCAGACACAGGGAGAACATCCAAACTCCAGGCAGGTAGTGTCCTGGTTGGGATTCAAAGGAGCGACCCTTTTCACTGCTAGGTGAGAGTGCTACCCACTACATCACTGTGCCGCCCGACATATCAGCCTAAACTGAGCCTAAACTGAGGAAAAAATGTGTTTTTGTTTTTTTTACTAGTAATGGCGATCTGCGATTTTTATCGTGACTGCGATATTGCGGCACCACACTTTTGACACTATTTTGGGACCATTCACATTTATGCAGCGATCAGTGCTATAAAAAATGCACTGATTACTGTGTAAATGTGACTGGCAGTGAAGGGGTTAACACTAGGGGGTGATTGAGGGGTTAATTATGTTTCCTAGGGAGTGATTCTAACTGTAGGGGGCGGGAACTCACAAGGGGAGGAGACCGATCAGTGCTCCTCTGTACTGGGAACACAACATCGGTCTCCTCTCCTCTGACAGGACATGGATCTGTGTGTTTACACACACAGATCCATGGTCCTGCTGTGTTCACGGGTAATCGCGGGTGCCTGGCGGACATCGCGGCCGCTGGGTACGCGCATCGGGTGCCTAGTGACGCGGCAGGCACGCGCCCCCTAGAGGCTCAGGAACTGAAAGATGTCATATGACGGCGGCGCGGAGGGACAAAGGGTTCCTGCCACCATCATATGACTATGCGCGGTAGGGAAGTGGTTAAATATCGTGCCTGAGGGTGTCCTTAGTATGCCTGTAAAGTAGTACATCTTTCCCGTGTTTAGAACAGTACCACAGCAAAATGACATTTCTAAAGCAAAAAATGTCATTTAAAACTGCTCGCGGCTGTAATGAATTGTCGGATCCCGGCAATATACATAAAAATCATTTTTAAAAATGGCATGGGTTCCCCCCCCACTCAGTCCATTACCAGGCCCTTTGGGTCTTGGTATGAATATTAAGGGTAACCCTGCACCAAAATTTTTAAAAAACATTGCGTGGGGGTCCCCCCATAATCCATACCAGGCCTCTGTGGATATTAAGGGGAAACCTTCGCCATAATGTAAAAAAAAAATTGTGTGGGGTCCCTCCTCAAAATCCATACCAGACCCTTCATGTGGATGGATTTTAAGGGAAACCCCACGCCCCAAAAAAATGGTGTGGGGGTCTCCCCCAAAATCCATACCAGACCCTTATCCGAGCAGGCAACCTGGCAGGCCACAGAAAAAGAGGGGGGTGAGAGAGCGCCCCCCCTCCTGAATCATACCAGGCCACGTGTCCTCAACATGGGGCGGGTGTTTTGATGGGGACAAGGGCCTTTTCCCCATAACCCTTACCGCGGTAGTTGGGGTCTGCGGGTGGGGGGTTTATCAGAATCTGGAAGCTCCCTTTAACAAGGGGACCCCCAGATCCCGGCCCCCCTCCTATGTGAATGGGTATCGGGTACATTGTACCCCTACCCATTCACAAAAAAAAAAGTGTCAAAATGGTAAAAATGACAGACAGTTTGGGACAAGTCCTTTATTTAAAAAAAAATTAAAAAGTGTCCCGCAATGTCACATAACGTCAGAGGGGGCGGGGTCACCGTTTACATCACCGGGTGGCCCCACCCTCAGCTATATAACAGCTGTCATTGCAAAAAGCCTGCAGTCACGGGAAGCCTTCTATCGAGGTGGAGTTTTTCAGGTTTTTTTTCTCGGGTCGTCGGCGCTGTCACCGAAGATTGTTACATCGCGGGACACTTTTTTTTTTTTTTATAAATAAAGGTCTTGGCCCAAACTGTCTCCTGTCATTTTTACCATTTTGACACTTTTTTTGGTGAATGTGTAGGGGTACAATGTACAGAGGGTACAACACCCTCCCCATGTTGAGGGCATGTGGCCTGGTGCGGTAACCCCCCCTTTTCCTGCGGCCTGCCAGGTTGCGTGCTCGGATAAGTGTCTGATATGGATTTTGGAGGAGATCCCCACGCCATATTTTTTTTTTTTAATTTTGGAGCGGGGTTCTCCATAAAATCCAAATCCGTTTTTTTTTTCAATTTTTCCAATGATTTTTATGTATATTGCCAAGATCCGGCAATACCTTACAGTTGTGAGCAGTTTTCAATTACATTTTTTTCTTTACAAATATAATTTTGCTGTTCTCATTTATAAAACTATGTACAGCTGCCGTGTAAGCAGCCTTACATAGTGTGGGGCATGGACTCAGCCCCCTGAGCCATGGCCAAGCCACCCTGCCTTTGGCCAATCATGGCTCTCACAGCAGAGCACGCTGTGATTGGCCAAAGCATGCAGGTCAGGTACATGCTTTGGCCAATCAGCAGCCGTCAATGCACTAGGATCTCGCAATGCATTGACGTGCTCGCCGTTCATTATGGGGCATTTCGCAGGCGCTCGAATTTCCTGTGAATGCCCCATAATGTTCGGTACATTTGACATGAACATCGGACTCATCCCTAATCTGCACCAATCCATTGGCAGGGGGAGGAGTTCCCGCTCTGCAAAGGAGGATAAGGAAGTGCTGCCACGTCTGCCTGGTTGTGGGTTGAAGAGAAAGATGGCGCAGTATGGAAGCGAGATGGTGGATTGGAGAAAGTATGCTCCGGGTGTTGGTTTCAGCCTGAGTGAGTCTAAACCTGTTCTGACTGACACCGGAGTGCGGTAGATACCGAAGGGTAATCTTGCCCTGTACACGGCTGGCAGCTATGAGGCCTTGGGACTGATCTGCGGGAAGTTCCAGTCTGGCCACGCATCTGAGGCCTTGGATCGTCTGTGGACGTTGCAGGAATACCTGCTCGAAGTAGTTGCACCAGCCCAACTTCCCCGAATATTACAGGCCGATTGGGACAACAATGTTGCTATCCTGGCTGAGAGTGATAACATGAGTCCACCTGCCATCACCCGAGTCATGCAGGAAGCTGCTCCTCCTGTTGGATGAACTGTTCTCGGACACTCTATCTTGGACAGGAAAGTGGAGCGAAAGTGATGAGGAGCAGATGAGTGAAGTAGGATGAAGTTCCCATTGCCATGGCCACTAGTGTGAAAATTGAGCTGTCTGCTAATACAGCCCCGCTGATAAACATTACCAAATCTTTTGAGGAGGACCGTTGGCCTCGATGGGTCCCCAAAGTTCATCCTACCAAGCTAATGCCTGTAACCAAGCCTGATTATAAGCCAGATATTGTTGCTGGGTACTTGGTTCATTGTGCTCCAGACGCACGGGTCCTGCCCGGGTACGGAGACCCTTGAACTTTACCTCGGCTGTCTAAAGTGCAGCGGATCGTTATAAAGAAAGTGGCGGAAGAATATGGGTATCTATATCCCTATATACTGGCTCACTGTCAGGGCTGGGCTCAGCCCTTCCTTCTCAAAGCTGGCCACTCAGCTGTCGGCTAATTGCCAGCTCCTATCTCTCCACAGTTACTCACCTGTTGATGATATCCTGCTCGTCAGTCCTGCCTACTTAACCACTTAAAGACCGAGCCTCTTTCTGAGATTTGTTGTTTACAAGTTAAAAACATTTTTTTGCTAGAAAATTACTTAGAACCCCCAAACATTATAATTCTTTTTCTAACACCCTAGAGAATAAAATTGCGGTCGTTTTGCAAACTTTCTGTCACACCGTATTTGCGCAGTGGTAAAAGCGCACTTTTTTGGGAAAAAATACACTTTTTTGAATTAAAAAATAAGACAACAGTAAAGTTAGCCCATTTTTTTATTTTGTGAAAGATAATGTTACGCCAAGTAAATTGATACCCAACATGTCACGCTTCAAAATTGCGTCTCCATAGGCGACGTTTAAAAAATTCTACAGGTTGTATGTTTTGAGTTACAGAGGAGGTCTAGGGCTAGAATTTTTGCTCTCACTCTACCGATCGCGGCGATATCTCACATGTGTTTTCACACGTTTTCATATGCGAGTGCTACTCACGTATGCGTTCGCTTCTGCACGCAAGCTCCAGGGCTGTAGTGCTGAGATTGTGCTGGACAGCAGATGTAGGGGGTGCCCACCTGAGCCATGTTGGCTAGTGACTGAAGCTGTCGGGGTGTTTCACTCTGAAAAGTGACCTGTAATCTTCTGCAGGTTGTTGTTTCTCCAATTGATGAAGAAAATCTTCTCAGTCCCTGGCTGTCATACGGACAGATTGAGGACATCCTTGCAAGGGGACCTATGTCCCGAAGTGCGGTCCCTTGCACCATGGCCTGGCTGCTTGTTATCTGAATGCAGCTGTACTTCTTTGTCCCTGGAGTTACCCCTAAAGAAGAAGGGTAACTGCTGGGAAGTATTGTTCACCCTGAGTGAAAGTTAATGGACTGTGACACATCATGGACACTGGGTGTGTAGTTAAATAGGTAGAATGAGCTGTGGCAAAGGGGCAAATTCTTACCTTCTCTGTGAATAACGGACTAATCCATGCATCAGGACTATAGCTTGATGAAACATTAGGGAAGTTTGTTTTTGATCAGAAAAAGGGGGTGGCATTCTCGGCCGAGAATGGGGCCCGCTTTCATGATGTGTATAATGTAGATATATTATAGGGTGTATTTACACTACTATGCTGTTTTCGGCTGAGGACAACTAAGAACCATTTAATCACACACACATATATATATATATATATATATATATATATATATATATATATATATATATATATATATTGCACTGTTATTATAGGATAGGATGCATTTGCATTGCTGTTTATCTCTCTTTCAGGTATTGCTGCATCTTCCTTGGACAAGGAGAGACCATGATCCAACCTGACAACAACACTAACCCTTTATACCCTCTCATCACTGTATATATTAGATAGATAGTTAGGAAGTAAGGTAATTGCTCATGTCTGCCTTTAAATATTCAAAATATTTTTTTCTGCAAACTCCGAGACGTAGTTTTGTACTCAGGGGGAGGATGTAGCACTCTGATGTTTAGGCAGGGTTGCTCTTAAATTTACCTGCCAGGTATAGTTGCCTTGGCGAATTGCTATGGATCAATTGATTTCATCCTAAGTTTGGAATTACTGCACTTCTCTTTTCTGTCACTAGATGGCCGGGTATCTGGTGATATTAGATAAGACAAGGGCATTGCAAGGACAGATTAGGAATAGATAGGGTATCTCAGCCAATGGGCAGGGATTTTCTTGTGTCCCTTGGCGTGCTGGGAGAGCCTATTTATTTGGGTGAGGTCAGGTGATTGCGGTTGTGTGCCACCTGGATGGCTGTCTGGGTGGATGTGTGTTGTGCTGCCCGGGCTGCTAAGGCGGAGTTTGGGCCTATCCCAGCCACATCTGGCTGCTAGGCTTTCTGAGGGCCTATCTAGAAGCAGGAGAGCAGCGTAGGGTTGGGATTGGGGCTTGCAGTCCAACCAGAAGTGACGGTTCTGCCGGCCAGAGAACCCTTTTGTGGTCGGAGGTAGAGGGGAAGCTGTTGCCACTAAGGGATCAACCACCTTGTTACCAGGGACCACAGTGAGTAGTTGAAGCAAGTACTGGAGCAGTATTCTCATCAACCGGGGACGGTGAAGAATCGGGAAGCTTCAGCAGGTGCCAAGCCAGGGACCCAGCAAGTCCGGTGATGCTTGAAGAATATCTGGAGTGCCAAGCCAGGGACCCAGCAGGGGTGATGCTTGAGGAAGATACTAAAGTAAGAAGATTAGAAGAGCTCAAAGGATTCAGTGGCAGTGAATCAGCAAGTCTAGTGAGAGAGACTGGGAGCTCAGTGGACTGAGAGTCTACAAGAAGTGACTGTATAAAAGTAAAGGAGTTTGTTACAATCTGTGTTAGGAACTGTTCTACGACTGTTGCCATAGGAGACAGCACTCCTACACATGCAGATGTGGTGTCTTGCTGGATGCCTTTCCCTGCATGGCTGTCTACCTGTAGAAGTCTCGGAGTCTGCTAATTAACATTGCAACTTCCTAAGGGTTTCCTGGCCCTAAACCCTCTCTCCCACTGTTCTGTTTAACAGAAAATAAATAATAATAAGTGTCCGGCACCCATGAATCTACCTTACATTACACTCACTATGCCTTGCAACCCACTCTATGCAGACGGATATCAGCTGTCCCTGGCTCTGAAGGTTCTCGTTAGACGCCGGTCACTGTGCTGGGAGTGCTCATGGTGCACGCTCTCAACACAGCTCTATTGGCGCTTTTGCATGCTAGCTCTGAAGCCCAGGAGCTTTGCCTCCTATTTTCTACCAGTGTGTCAGGTTATCCATTGCTGGTAGATGTTTCACTGAGAACAGCAAAGAAACGTCTGTTTGTCCCCAAATCAGCCTTTTCTTTTCCATTCCACTTCTGGAGCCATCACTTTACCTTTCATTTTCTCCCCTACTTCCATTCTTCCTTCCACTCTTTTCCCTGCTTTTGCTCTTTACCCACCTTGCCCCGTATATTCTGTCTTCTTTTTATCTCTTCTTATGCCCCCATTTCTTTTTCTTTCTGTTCTGCATTTTAATATTTCCCCTGCATTTTCAGCTCTCAGTATGGTTTGGTTCTTCTACCCACCCCATCCCTTCCTTACATAGTAGGTGAGGTTGAAAAAAGACACAAGTCCATCAAGTCCAACCTATAGTTCATACAGTATTTGCAGACTTACTGGTTTTTACCCTCTTCCCTTACCCCCAATGATTAGCAGCCCCAAGTTTCAAAAGGTAATTTACCAAGGTTTGCTGTTCTTTTCATATGAACCATGCTTTAGTGACTATGGCAGTGCCAGCTGCCCCAACTACCGATGGGTGATCAGATCTTGCCTACACAGTCAATTTTCCTCCTATGGTGGTGGCCTGCCCTTGGTGTATGCTGCCAGATCTTCTATATATTATCTGTATGGCCCATAAATCCAGCCACAGATGGGAAAGATTTTGTACTATAGGTCTATAAGACCTGACCACCTTATAATCTTCAAAATTGTAGTAACACCAGAAATTTTCTTTAAGGACTCATGCACACTGGACGTTATAAAAAAGCCAGTAGCGTCAGCTGTAGAAAGCTGTAGCTGTAGAATGAGCTTTGCAGTGTTTTTGCAGTAGCGTTTTTTTTAGCTGTAGCGTTTTTTTAGCAAAACTATACTCCCACAAAAGCTTATGTTCAACGCTGAATAACCACATTTTTAAGCTTTTATCAGAGTAAGAGCGTTTTTACAGTTAAAAAAACTCCTTTAGTTCTGGGGGGTTTTTTCAGCCAGAAAATGCCTAATGCCGCGTACACACGGTTGGACTTTCTGACAGGAAAAGTCAGACGGAATCTTTTCATCAGACATTCCGATCGTGTGTGGGCCTCATCTGACTTTTTTTTTCAAAAATTCTGACGGACCTAGAAATAGAACATGTTTTAAATCTTTTCGACGGAATTCCTACTCGCTACTGAACTTCCTTTTCCTAGTCCCGTCGTACGTCACCGTGTTCTAAACGGTCGGACTTTGGTGTGATCATGTGTAGGCAAGACAGTTTCAGCAGAACCTTCAGAGTTTATTCCAACGGGAAAAACGGTCATGTGTGAATGAATGAATGATTTGTAAAGCGCTGCAAATGCGAACTGAATCGCCTCAAGTCGCTAATGCGTTTTGTGTCTGAGCAGCTTCTTAAGGCCTCATGCACACTGGCCATTTTTTACAGCTGCCGTTTTTGGCTTCAGGCGTTTTTTTCTTCAACCAATAAACTCCCCAGCATGTTATACTATGTGTCCATGGACACATAGGCTGTTATCAGCGTTTTTTGGCAGGGAGGTTTTCTAGCTGGAAAATAACCCAGAACTAGTGGGTTTTGAAAGGAGTTTTTTTAGCTGTAAAAACACTCCAATTATGATAACAGCTGAAAAATGCGGCTATTCCGTGTTTATCAGCATTTTTGAGCCATAAGCCTTGGTGGGAGTATAGTTTTGCTAAAAAATGCTGGAAAAATGCTACTGTAAAAAAACTGAAAAACTCATTCTACAGCTACAGCTTTCTACAGCTAACACTACTGGCATTTTGTTATAACGTCCAGTGTGCATAAGGCCTAGTACTCAATTTGACCTATGCTGAAGGGTTCGCAGAGCACCCCTTACATCAGAGTTCCCCTTTACACCAGAGGCCACAGTGTTTCCCCTTACATCAGAGTCCTCTCCGTACATCAGAGTTATCAGTGTTCCCTCTTAAATCAGGGTTCCCAGAGCATCCCTTCTGTTAGAGTCCCCAGAGTTCTCCCTTACATCAGAGTCTGCAGAGTCCCCCCTTACAGTGAAAGGGAACTCTGCAAGTTCAGATCTATAAGGGGAACTCTGTGGATTCAGATGTAAAAGGGGAACTCTGTGGAACCTGATGTAAAGGGGGACTCTTGTTATTAACTTCATATGATTAGAAATGTTATTTAATAGCAAATTATATCTATAGTTTATACTATAAAAAAAAAAAATTGCTGTGCGCCGCTAAAGTGTTTACTCATACGCTCCTTCTAAATATTTGAAAAGCAAATAGACAACCCAAAATAAATTCCTTGACTTACTAAGGAGGTGTGATGGAGATGTGGCAAGTAGCCTTGAGTCCGGCATCTCAGAACAGAACCGTGGAATGATATCACTGCTGCTGAGCCTTGCTGTTGGCCATGAGTGGGGCTCCGGAAGTCATGTGAAATGCCTTTTGATAAGTACAACCCAAGTCCAGTCTCCTCCGATCAGCTCTATTAAAGAGACCCTGTCTCTATAAAAAAAAAGGGGGAATAAATTTGTTTCCTGTAAGAAGATAGTAGATAATTATCTCTCCTGATGCTCACACCAATAAAAGCTGCTGTAATGCAAAGAATCTGCCAGAAGACTTGTAGGCAGGTGCATGTATACTTCCTTCTTGTAGGTGGTACTGTGCCAAGGCTACAGGGCAAGAAAACACCACCTGGATCCTAACTGGCTTACATGTTTCGGGGGTTGTACCCTCTTCCTCAGACCCAAGCCGTTTAGGAGGAAGAGGGTACAACCCTCAAAACGTGTAAGCCAGTTAGGATCGAGGCGGTGTCCTTCCAAGCTAAGGAGCATGTGCAGTGGATCGAGCAAGTTTGATGTTGATGCTTACTATGATGGGCTTAGTTTATCATAGTGTTTGTGAGTATATTCATTTTGGTTTATCAATAAATGATTTATTGGGATAACATGCTAGGCCAGGGCGCCATCTCTTCTTTGTGTTTTTTAGAGGAAGGTATCAGGGCACCTCTAGTCCTAAGAGGGCCTCAAAGTGTGGAACATCCCTGTTTTCTATCAAGAAGTAAATGTGTGATAAATTGGTGTCAGACTATCACACATAGGGGTGTGCAGCCTATTGCATTAGGGTATACACCCCACACATGCCTTTCTCTGCAGTCTCAGCTGCCCTGGACAATGAATGAATTGAAAGTTCTCTGTGCTGAGCTGCTTCCTGTTCATTCACAAATTGAGACATGGTAAACACAGTTTACTATGCTTCAGTTATGAATGAGTGCAGCGAGTGAGTGTTTTCACTGTGTTCATTTAGAAAAAGAAGGGGGTGGTAAATGACATATTCACTAGCCTCTTCCCCAGCTCTCCATCCTGAAACATCCCACGCAGCACCTGGAGGGAGAGGAGAGGAGGGAAGCCAGCTGCACTGCTTTGGGGAAGGGGAGATGCAACCTGGGGGAAGCCTGGGCAGTAGGGGCAAATGGCACTGCACGTAGTGATTAGGGTGTACCCAGGCACACCCCCTGCGCACGCCTATGCCATCACACTTATGCGCAGGGGGTGTTCTGCTTTGCTACAGGGAAAGGGGAGCCTGTTCCCAGGACAGTTCAGGCAGCCATCCTAATGATGGAGCTTTTAATTAGGGGATCCCATGTAATTTGGGTGCGCTTTCAACAAGTGGCTGGTTAGGATAAGGAAACTGCTAGTTAAGAACAGTGCTTAGCACAGGGAAAGGTTCCTAGTGAGTAGAGACAGTGTAGGGAACACTGTCCAATGCGGCAAGAACCTTCTGAAATTCCTCCCTAGTGAGCCAGAACAGTGTAACTATACCAGATCCCTCCACCCCTCCAGTAGAGGCCTTCCTCTGGTGACATTACAGTAAATTACACTACCAAGAGCCGTGCTTAATCCGTCTTGTTCTACATTGTGCCAAACATTCATCTATTGTGACTGTTATAAAGCTGAAACAAGTACTATTATAAAGCTTCTACAGGGCCGAAGGCCCTGTGTGTGCATGTAGTCCCTCTCGAGTAGGTACCGTGTTCGAAGCCCCAGCTACAGCCTTTTTTAGCAACCAATGCGTCTGTGTGTGTCGGATTCCTGACCCCCCGCTGCTACAACAGGATTTTGTGTCATTCCCACTTTGACAGAATCTCGTTATCCATTTACACTCATATGGTTTCAGTTCAGCCATTCATTAAAGCGGTAGTAAACTGTATAAAAAAATAGAAATAGGCACCGGGCAGTTTAAGTCATAATGTGCTAGTATGCATCGCATACTAGCACAATATTGACAGACTTACCTGAAAACTAAGCCCTCCAGTGGCACGCTGTCACCGCAGAAGGCGCTTCCATCCTTATCCCGTCTTCCTTCCGGGTTCACGGGCTTCGGTGATATGAATGGCTGAGCCAGCTATGACGTCACTGTTTGCGGCACGGCTCTAAACAAACGGTGTGGGTATGACATTCCTTCAGAGTGCATGTGCCGGTGACGTCACCGGCTGCATCTAAAGTAAATATCTCCTAAACGGTATAGTAGATATTTATTGTACCTATAGGTAAGCCTTGTTATAGGTAAAAATCATACAGGGAAGTTTACTCCCACTTTAAATGATCCATGTAATGAGCCAGCACAGCCAGAAATATTAGTTTCAGTCTGTTTGCAAACATATGATATTCTCAGTAGAGTGTGTATAGATAGGCCCAACGGGTTGGAGAATATAGGCAAGGGCCTACACTACAGGTATAAAGAGGACTGGCAAAACAAAGGTTGGGAACTGAGTATAAGAAATGTGGTACTTACCCAACTGGATGTGCAGGGGAATGACTGGAGGGTCCTCAGAGATGGGCTGAGGGAAGATTAAAGCAGTCCTCAGTGGGAGTTTAGCTGAAGTTGGGTAAATGTAACACCGACATGAAAGTAAAAATGAATGGGTCACACACTGATGCCATCACCGATGTAAAACCAGCTTTAATATAATGAGTAAAGGATTTACAACATATAGTCTCACCAAGGTGCCCCGGAAGAAGTCCTCTGGTGACGAAACCGGTCGGGCGGAGTTATGCATTTACGTCATTGCGTCTTTTCTGGAAGTGCTAGCGATTGCTATTGGTGTACACCGTGCTTGTTATATGCCAGTTTGATTAATCGATTATGTAAGTGGAATACTTTTATTAAAGTTAGTTTTAAATGGTTTTACACTAGTAGGATTAGTCTCTTTATTGGTGACCAAACCAACAAGTGTGACGGCCTAGGACAAGAGAGGTGTTAACATTTGAATGGACGGTCTGGAGCGATCCCTGTGGTTTTCTCTGTGCTTGGAAAGCAGGGAATGAGATATATGAGCTTACTTTGACCACCCGTAATGGCAGGTCTACGTTCTCTGGTAAAAGCACATCCATATAGGTGGTGGCGGTGAACATACAAAGCGGAGGGAATCTAATTTAGTTTTGGTTCATCTTCATTTTTTCTTCACTATTTGGGTATTTATTTTTGTATTATATTATTAATATTTTGGACTTATTTAATGTTTTTATTTCTTTTTTTATTTAGCGCAACTGTTTTTGTATTTATGACTTTATTGTGAACAATATCTCACATGTGTGGTGCAGCTTTTGTTAATTGTTTTTGATTGAACACGTCACAAGCGCAGTTTTATTTTGTTGACCTATTTATATATAGTCTCACCTGTCCACCCCCCACTCCAATGCATTTCACCCCACAACTAATGTCCAAGTACAAATACCTACCCACTGTTGAAAGGAAGATAGATAGATAGATAGATAGATAGATAGATAGATAGATAGATAGATAGATAGATAGATAGATAGATAGATAGATAGATAGATAGATAGATACATGAAGGGTAGCCGTAGTGATACCACGAACTCTTCTTTCACTTTCAACCCACATAGTGTAAAGAGGAAATAGAAGAAGAATTCTTCATGTCTTAGTCCTGCTCAGGCAGAGGGGGCAAATAAGTCCGTTGTACAGTCTGTAGATATGGTAGGTCTTCCTTTGCCACCCACCATCTTCAAGGGGTTCTTTTTATTGTTAAATGTATAAAGTTACTCAAATCAAGGTGGCTTGTGGTGTAGGGGCTGTAGGATCTTTGCAGGTGGAAATTTTGGTCAAAATGTAAACTGGACAGAGTGTGGTTGATTGGCAGTGACCTGGTAATTGACACCTTGGGCTGTATGCAGTTAATTATGCAATTGGGGTGATTTTCATTATGGGTTTATACAGATACAGGTAATTTTATGGTAAAGTGTCTTCAAAGTTATTCTTGATAATGTTTTAAACCGAGCTTTAACAGTTGCTTAAATTATCACTAAAATTATCGCAAGCAATGTCTATCACATGGCTTCACTTTGTGACCAATCCAATGACAAGACAGATGGAAAATAACAGATTACTACACACAGCCAGCATAGGCGGCCTGTGTCTGATACTTGTGCTTTGCAATGTTATTTAGTCTTATCGGTGTCTAGGCTGCATTGACCTCTGCTGTTCTGCTTCCTGGTTTGTAGCTGCGGTTACCTTGAAATCATATCTGAAGAGAGACTTGGAAATCCAGACACACTTCACATTTACTGGGCAAGAACACAACAGCAGTGTAGTATCATACTGCAGAGACAAAAGAGACATAGACATTGACATCATGTCCACTATCAGTAGTGGACACTATTACCAAAGGGCCCCACAAACCTTATTTACTGATGATAGATAGATAGATAGATAGATAGATAGATAGATAGATACAGGAGAATGGTTGGAACAGCCTTTCTTAACCTTCTGAACATGGAGGAAACCTTGAAATAACTTTTCAGTCTTGTGGAACCCCCTGCTAATAGTTGTTATATTCAAAACTCACGGAACACTATTGTGATGGTCAGTGGGAGTAATGCTCCTTACATTTGAGGTTACTGGGAAGAAGTCCCCTTCACAGATAGCTAAGAAGATCAATGGAGTCAGTGCGAGCTTATCTGAGAGGCAAAAATTGCTCAAGGAACCGCTAGCAAGTTCTGGAGGAAACATGGTTAAGAATGGCTGGGTTAGAACATCATAAAGAATGCCTTTCCGTCCTATAACAGAACGGTATCCATGTCCATGTCACAGTCAGTGGGTGTCCCAGCACCTGTCTGACTAACCGAATATAATATAAAAGGGCCCCAAAGCTCCAAAGGGCCCTTTTCCAGCTGCAGAGTCTGCATAAATGGTAGGTCTACTCATGGAGCCTATAATAAAGTTAAACAGTCAGTGTACCCAAAACTGATATTGTATATTTTTGTAGATGCTGGAGAGTTAAACCACTTTAAGACCATTTTTTAAAAAATATCTCCATTGGTGAAATTTCTGCACGTGTGCACCCAGATCTGCATTGCGTGTGGTTGTGGGTGGTTGAGGCATGGTCCCGTTTACTTGAATGGGTCACAATTGGCAGGTGGTACTGCCAAATTTGTGCTAAAAGTTATCCTTGTTGTCACGTTTGGCATATACCCCGATACAGTTGCCTTTGCAGCTGAGGGGAAGTGATTGGGGCAGCATAAAAATGTGGACTCAACCACGTGTCTCCCCCCCCCATGCAAGTGTAAACAAAGCCTAACAGAGCTGGAAGTTAGGACACAAAGATTTACTGTTTGGGTATTCCCGGCATATAAGAAGCCATGGGTGGACTCAGCTCATCAGACTTCTTCTATAATTAAATATAAGTTATGGCTAGACTGATCAATTAAAGAATTGTACAATTGAGAGCACACTTGTTTTCTGGCGGGATCAACAGTTATTTTTTTGCTTAGTTTCAATGGTGTATTTAACAGACCAAAAGGGAGCAAATGAGCAAAGTTCATTGTTTGGGTTAACACACACTTTATCCTACAATAATGTATTTTAATAATATACAGTATATAGTTTATATACAAGAGAGGTGAACATTTTCTGTATTAGTTGTGCTGTTCTTAAGGGATTTACAAGCGCGTCATACAAAATGAACATGTAACAAAAGGGTAAAGAAGGCTCTGTTCATTACTATGCATTAGCAGCCGTCCTGTCCCCATGGCTGCACCACAAAAATGGGCATCGGAGAAGCAACAAAGAAAAGCAATGAATGTCCTGCTTCTATCTACACTCTTCTCAGTATGGAGTAACACTGAGCCTTTTTCTGTTTGGGAAATACTGCTTGTGAATTATTAAGCCAGGACAAAAATGACACAGAATAATCCATAACCATTATATTTTGACCATTTGGCCGTTAAAAAAAAAAAAAAGACTTTGGTTGTTTCTTATAGGTTATCACATTTTGTTTACATTGCTTTTGACCTATCAAGCTGAAAATTTTGCTCCTTATCATGTTGTTTTCAAACAATACAAAAGTAGAAAAATGAATATATTGTAAGTAAAAATGTTGTGAGCTAAAGTAAGCTATACGGCCTTCAAAATATAGAATCTTTATGCATATTGCGGTATAACTTTGTGTATTGCTGTTTGCAGACTTGGACCTGTCCCAGATATGCCTTAGATGATCTCCTGTTCTGGCAGCCACAGGCCACTTTTGATTTACCTCTCCCTTGACTCTTCTTTTGGCTGCTCACTTGTCATTACTTTGTAACAGAATCTGTAATTGAAAGTAGAGAATAATAAGATGTATTTTACTTTCAAAGACCTATTCTGTTACAAAGTAATTCATATATATCTCTGTTATAATCTGCTGCCGCTTTAGGCTGTGGGTCCTTAAATTAGAACTAAAGGTGAAATTAATTTTGCATAGCGTGAATGAGAGGTATAACCCCTGTTGATTTTTAGAAAAAAAAAAAATTGCCACCTGTTTCTTATTTGGAAGATTTCCCTTTACTTTCTGTCTCATAACCAAAACAGGAAATGACAGGAAATCTCTGGTTGCCACCAGAACTAGTGTCCCTATTACTTTTTTTTTTATATATGAATTTTTAACATATCATTTTTTTTTTTTTTAACCAACTGGTTTGTTGCCAGTGGTGGAGGATGTAAACATTTGGGGTGACCTCACTGAAAGTTTTTTTGCTCTTGTCACCTTTTGCCAGAGGATGCTGTGGTGGAGGCTTCCATCTGGGAAGAGTGAAGCCAAGAGTTGCCTCAAGGGCTTGCACCACCTTGCTGGAGGATACATCCAGGAGGCAGCGCACGCCCTTGAGGTGCCAGACTCAAACCCAATCCTGGTTTCACTCTTGCTGGCCATTGAAGGAAGTCTGGTGGTACTTGTGCTACCTACAATTTCTCCACATTTTTCAGAGTACAGACCAATGGTCTTAAAGCGTTTTATTTTTATATGGACTATAGCTAAGGGAAATGCATTGAGCAGGTTTTTTTTTTTTTTTTTTGGGGGGGGGCAACATGTGCTCCAACCTTTTCTTCTTGAATTTACTAAGCCCTGATAAAACTCTGTAAAGTTTCTATTGCAACTGGAAACCAATTTCTGGGAATGCCTAACCACCTCCCAGAAGTAAGGGGCCTACAAAAAATGGAAGAAGCAAAGTGCTAAGTATACAGTATGATATCCAAAATTAATTTTATAGTAGTCTGATGTTATTAAAGCAAACTCTGATTGGGAGCTTTGCTCCTTACGCTGATGTTACTCATTCTGGGTGGAAAGCCTGAAACAGCTGTATGCAATTTGGATCAATGTCTCTGTGTTTCAGGCTGTATTTCTGTTATAAACGTCTGAGTACACAGTTGGCCCCTGGGGAATAATGATTTTCATGGCTCCCACTATTCTAAAATGAGGGATTCAGTTTGTGGCAACTACATACTTTCTATCTTGCAAAGGCAATGCTGTTACTGGAAATAGAACAGTTAGTCCTATTTTTATTTTACAATTGATAACAATTGTGAAAACCCTGTTTGCTTTGCACATATTAAAAAAAAAAAAAAAAGGTTTCATTGGCAAGACACAATGATAAGCATGAACCTTGTACTTTCTCCTATCTAAGATATGTGGACGTTCAGAATGAACAGCAGCACACACTAGCAAAACTGCATTTACACGATACACTCCCCTTGGCATATGCCATATACCTTTTGATCTCCCACCACAGCTTGCTATGTTTGTGTGGAGAACAGAGACCCTGAACATTATAGGAGATTACCTTGAGCGCTGCCATGACCAACTAGAAGGCAAGGTAATCCACGAAAAAACACCAGCGGGCACGGTGTGAGCGATGAAACAAAAGGCATGTCCTCAGAACATGAAAACAAAAGTAAAAAACATTAAAAAGTGAAAAGAGTAAACATAGGAATACAACATAAAACACACAGTGGACTGGTGCTAACCAAGCCCATAGTCGATCTATGTGTAGGTACAGTACTGGGTGCCACCCCACATTGAAGGAGACACGCAACCTCCACCTGCGATCCCTTCTGGCATCCACACCTATAGAGGTTTGGCCTACGGGGTGTACGTGAACTGGCATGAAAGGGTCTGAGGGGTTCATCCTCCATCCACCGCACCTGACTAGGTGTTAGTGAATAAGGGGAGCTATTATGGCATGCCCAAGGGGTCCAATCCGAGGCATGAGCGATGGGTCCACTGCTCATGCAGTCTAAACAAAAACAGTAACTTTGCAATATAAGTATAAGCTTGGACCAGGCCTACCAAAGCTGGCCTTGTACGCCAGAAAGTAGAGATGATTGATAGAGACCAGCAGCAACATGAAACAGAGGAAATGGGACAATTTGCAGTCAGTCCTTTATTCCCTGGGGGGTAGAGGGACCAGGAGAGGAACCCAAATCAAGACACTGGCAGCCTCTCTTGTAAAATTTGCGTCTGGTGGGCAGCCAGGGTTGAGGGAGCTGAATTGTGGGGAATTCTGGGTCCAATTCCAGATCGGCCAAAAAGTTTGGAAGGTCATCCTTGGTGCGCAACGTGGTTTGACGGCCTTCCTTAGTAACCTGCAAATTGAAGGGGAATCCCCAGCGGTAGGTGAGGCTTGCCTCCTAAATGGCAGCCAGTAGGGGATAAAGCGCTCTACGCTGCATAAGGGTGCATCTGGAGAGGTCCTGATAGAAGAAAAGATGGGCCCCATCAAAATCAAAATATGGTTTCCCTCGTATTTTTTGCAGAATGCGGTCTTTAAGGGTACAGATAACATCCCTTGGGTTGTTTACATCTTGAGATGGAGGCCTGAGTGCCCTGTGGGCCCAGTCAATTTCAATAGGGACCATATCAGGTAGTTCCAATATTTCCTGAAACACACCAATCAAGTTATGGATGATATCTTTAGGGCCCATGCCTTCAGGCAGGCCGCAGGTGTGGATATTTGCCTGCTGGCTATGATTTTCAAGGTCATCCATCTGGCATAGCAGGGACTCAATTGTCTGATCCTGTGCAGCACATCTATCTGTTAGCAAAGCTATGGTGGGAAGTGTCTCATCAAATCTCTGTTCCAGTGTCTCCATCCCGTTTCCCAGATGTGTAGTGTCAGATTTGAGCTGTGCTATGTCCTGTTTAAAAACCTTCTCCACCCCGTCAGCTAATAGCTCCAGGTTCTCTTTTGTGGGGAGAGACCAGATATGGCGTTTCAGGTCTCAATCCCCCTTAAGATCTGCTAAATCCAAGCCCCTGTCAGGGGAGGTTGTGGAGCCCGAGGAGGCTGAAAGGGCAGAATTGCTTAGCGACCTCAGGGAGGGTATCGGGAACACCGCAGCCTGAGATAGCTGGGTCGCATGGTCATGAAGGGGGGTATATCTTCTGCAGGTCATTAAAAAGTGGTTTTAAAAATTAAGAATAAAACTGACCAGCAGCAGGACATATTAATGAGGTTCTTCAGTCCCCCAACTAAATTAAAAGTCAGCAGCTACAAATACTATTATAATAGTACTATTATTACTATTATATAGTATTTGTAGCTGCTGACTTTAGGACCCCTTTCACACCGAGCCGCCTAGGGCGTCAGTGGTAAAGCTTTACTGTTGTTTTAGCAACGCTATTCGGCCGCTAGCAGGGCGGTTTTAACACACCGCTAGAGGCCGAAAAGGGTTTAAATCCACCTGCAAAACGATGCCGGAGCGGCGTTTTGCTGGCGGTATCACAGCGCTGCCCCATTGATTTCAATGGGGAGCAGCAGTGGAGGAACAGTGAGTTCACCGCTCCAAAGAAGCTGCTGGCAGGACTTTTTGTGACGCCCTGCCAGCGCACCGCTCCAGTGTGAAAGCCCTGAAGCGTTCTTGGATAATTGAAAGCCTCCTTCCAATATCTTCCAGACACCTCCCATGAAGACTTCAGACAAGATCCCCAAAAAGAATGTCCCTCAGTCAGCTCCAGCAGGGTTTAGCAGAATAGGCCCCCCCAGCTAGCATAGCTGGGACCTTGATAAGCAGCAGAATCATGCTGGACTGCCCTTTAGGCTGCGATCTCCTCCTCCTGGATAAGAACTGGGCAGCTCCAGGCTTCCCCCAGGGATCAGCTAAACAGTATAAATATTCAGCTGTTGAATTTGACTCTACGAGCTAAGCTACTTTCTTGAACCATTCAGGAAACAGTAAGCAACTTAACCCACAGCCTGTGAAGCTCAGACCAGATCAGAGCAATCACAAGCATCTCTACTGTAAGCTCTAACGAGCAGGGCCCTCTGATTCCTCCTGTATTGATTTGTATTGTAAGTGTACTGTCTGCCCTCATGTTGTAAAGCGCTGCACAAACTGTTGGCTAATAATAAAAATTACAGGAGAGCCAAAACTAAATTTACCTAACCTAGCACCTATCTAGGAGGGTGCTACAATTATCTCCTAGTAACACATGACCGTGGCCCCATTCTGCGTAACGTCACTGGACGCAATGTTAGTACCTATAGCCTCCTTAGCTAAGCCTTTCAATGTAAGATCATTCTTTGTAATTGCTTACTGTTCACTGAATATGGAGCTGGTTGACTGCTCTATGCAACATCGATCTACAAAACATGGTAGGGTCAAATCTGAATTTTATTACAATTATTTTCCTTCTATAACTGGAAACAGTCTGATCCTTAAAGATACCCGTTTAGCAAGCATCAACTACTTATCACAGACAGCACATTTTTTATAGTAAATCTTAAAGAGGAAGTGAAATCTGTTTGCCAGAAAGTGTTGACAAGGCAGTCTTTTTTATGACAGAAATGATTATATATGTCTCTTCTGTCATACAGTAGATATTTCTATCTGCCTGTCAGCAGTTTATTTCTGTACATTTTTCCACATATGCCCAGCACAGTGTACAGTCTTGGTCTGATTCTGTGCTATGAGGAAGTAACTTTCTTGCAGATGTACAGGAGTTACGGTATGTCACTCCAGCTCAGCCAAACAAGATGGTTGAAGAAGATTAAACCTTGTCCATCACAAAATTCACATTCTAGAAATGCAGTAGCAATGGAGGCTAACTATAAAGTATTGCTCATATGGTACACAGTCCCCAGCAGACTAGCAAATTCCTCCGCCGACTCTTCTGCCTATTGCTTTTGAGGTTTCCCAGAACATGGAACCCCTTTTCCACACTTCGTGGTCATGCCCAGTGGCCCAACCATTTTGGCAACAAATACATCAACTCCTTGATGCTCTTTTTCACCCAACCCCAGTCTTAAGTCCACCTGAAGCCTTATTAGACTGCAAACCAGAGGATCTTACTAAATCCCAGTTTATTCTTATAACCCACACTCTAACTGCTGCCAAGCAAGTCCTAGCCAAAGCCTGGCGATCACGGAATACCACTTTGCCGGAACATAAAACTAAAGTGCATTGGACCTTGATAAAGGAAAATTGATTGCCCAGTATACCATGCCCGGATTCAGAAGTGTCTGAGAACCCTGCATTACATTGTTTTCCCTGAGCAACTTTGATCGCAGACTGCTGGATTTGTAAAGACCCTATCTGCGTTATGATATCACCAGTTACCTTGATGCCCACCAGCCCAACTCTTCCTCCAACCTTCCCCTTAGCCCTCATCGTGTATTGGATCGCCTTTCTCCCTTCCCTCCTCTTTCCCTGTTCTACTTTAACTTTGTGTCTTCCCCTTCTTTTCCTTTCTTCCTTATAGCGCTACAACTTTCTGGCATAACCAAGAAGTTTATTATATTTTATGCTGCCTACCTGTCTAGTTGGTTTGTGCAACTGTTCCTGAAGACTTAGGCCCTACTCCTAATGTTTGTGTACTCTGTACTTTCTATTACTCAATACTTCCGATACAGGTATAACACACCCCTTTATCTTTACTGATGCTATGTTTTATACCATAACCTATAAAACTCAATAAAAATTATTGAACAAGAAGATGGCTGAGGACATCAAGCCTGCTTGGCAATGGTCATGGAGGGGAGCATGAACATCGTAGTGTTCAAATATTTATATTAGGTATATAACATGCCATCATATACAGAGCAGTGTGTACTTGAGGCAACAGGAGCCTTCACACAGGGAGCATAGTACAAAGGTCTACAGGTAACAATATTGGGTAATGAGCTGAGCCCTCTTTGAGGGAAGAAAACTGAAGTACAAACATTGGTCCGCCAAGTAACAGAATCAATTGAACATTAAACACGTAGCATAAAATGGGGGTGCTCAACCTTTGGAAGAGTGAGGGCCACTTAAGTGATTTGGTAACCGGTCGCAGGCCACAATGAGGTATGGGGTTTTACTGCCGCCCAAATTGCAAATATAAGCAAGTTACTGTCCTGAGCCCCCCAATAAGGCTGCATTAACACTGATGGCTTCAGTTTACCCGCAGCGCAGGTGCAGGGCAGGGCACCTGCGTGTTAACTTTCAGAAAGTGCACGAAATCCGCAGGATATAATAGAAGTCAATGGCTTAATGCAGCTTACCCACAGGAAAGCCACAGGTGCACTGCGTTGCACCTGTGGATCAGTGTGAAAGCAGCCTGATTGCTGTTAATACTTATATAGGTGCTAATACGCCCATTGAAAAAGCTATTATGCCCAGTGTATGTAATGTTTAAACACTGACCTTCTTTTCCTCTTGCAGCTGTTGCAGCTGTTGCTGGCATTGCTCTCCAGGCTGCTAGATAGGATTATAGGTGGAGTGCACTTGGTATCACTCTGCTTGGGACAGGAGCTGGTGCTACAGAGGAAACATCAACTTGTGTGGTTCCTGTTCCCTACAGATAGCCAAGCTATCAACCAGTTCATGGTTCCAAGAAAGTACTATTGAACTGGGGGGCAGGTATTTATCGATCCAAGGTTGCCAGACTCTTGCAAAGGGCCGGGTCTTGTCCTGCAACGTGGCCGCATTGTTGGCAAGTATCATCACCTGCTTCCTGCTTACCCATTTTTGTGGGCGATTGTCGTGCCAGCATTTTCCAAGATCTAGCAATGGTCTGTTTTGCTGCAGTTGTGATGTAAAAGAGGTGGCAAGAATGTTTCCAGGTCAGTTCAGAGGGTGCAACATTCAGCAGAGTTATTTGAGGGTCAGGTTGCATAGTTTTGTCAAATAGATTGGAGAGGATTTAGAAGATTTTGACCCAAAAGGACTTCGAGAGGACAAGTCGACCATGTGTGAAGGCATGTTTCAGGCTCACCAAAGCCCTGAAAACAGGTGGGTGAATAACCCGGATAATATTTCACTATCTTGTATGGCACTAGATACCATTTCGACAGTACTTGTTGTTGATGTTTTTTTTTTTTGTTTTGTTTTTTTTTTTTTATCAGCCCAGTATGTTCAGCCTAATACTTACAAATTACTTTACATTTGTAGCACCCTCTAGTTAGGTAGGTGCTAGAGTGAGGATTTTGTGTTGGAGAGCAAGAAAATGTAGGCCTGTTTGTTTTCAATTTTGGCTGGAAGAGGCTCAGAGTAGCAGGTGACTCACAGGCCACATCATTTCACTGTCACCTCCCTCTTCCTTCTAGAAAGTGCTAGAAGGAGAGAAGGGGAAGAGAGGAGGGGCTGCCTGGGGTATATTGAGGAGCCCTGACCAATCCCCAACTTGGATTGGCAGAGGACAGGCCTCTTTAAATACCTGTGGTCAGCCCAGCTGGGGGGGGGGGTATTGAAGGTCGAAGGTCGAAGAGCTGCAGTGAGAGGGTGTGGAGGCTGTTGAGGCCAAGGGGAGCTCCCCAGTCTGGGGGGGGGGTTACCCCAAGCTGGGGCTGGGGTGCATCCAGGAGGAATGAGATCATGAAAGAAGGAGCACATGAGAGGGCAATGAGAGGACAGCGGGAGAGAACACTTCTAATGCCGCGTACACACGAGCGGACTTTATGGCAGATTTTGTCCGGCGTACTTTTCAACTGACTTTCCAACGGACTTTCCGAATGAACGGACTTGCCTACACACAATCAACCCGACACAATCAAAAGTCCGACGGATTCGTACGTGATGACGTACGACCAAACTAAAACAAGGAAGTTCATAGCCAGTAGCCAATAGCTGCCTTAGCGTCGGTTTTTATCCGTCGGACTAGCATACAGACGAGCGGACTTTTCGACCGGACTCGAGTCCGTCGGACAGATTTGAAACATGTTTCAAATCTAAGTCCGTCAAACTTTTGAGAAAACAAAGTCCGCTGGAGCCCACACACGATCGAATTGTCCGACGAAATCCGGTACGCCGGACCAAGTATGCCATAAAGTCCAATCGTGTGTACGTGGCATTAGATTCTCCAGGGAGGACTATTGGTCACATTGGGAGGGCTGGTGAGTGAGCACAGTCGGGAGGACTGGGGAGGCAAGCCTTAGAGAACTGGGAGATTGCAGCTTGAGATGGGTACAGAACCAGAAGAGAGGACTGTGGAAAGAGCAGTGGAGAGAGGTCATTGCAGCGAAGCTGGTCGGCAGGACCTGGAGAGAGCTTTTTGAGAGTGGTAGCTGAATGGAGGACAGCTAGTGTCTAAACTTTATCTACACCACAGGGACCCGGGGTCCCTGCTCGCAAAAGGCAGTTCATTGAGGCCTGGCTGAAGCAGTGTCAGGCCTACCCATGCAGTGCTAGCTAGTCTGGAGGAGTAAAAGTGTGCAGCAAGTGATGTGCTGGAGGAGGAACAGTGTGCAGCAAGTGTTTGTGCTGCAGAGAAGGTTGAAGTGTATATACTGAAGTGTATATAGAAGTCACAAGCAAGTTTGCATTGAATATGCTGGGGCATCCCATAATTTTCCATTTCCCATCCAACTTTAATCCCCTCAAATAAAAAAAACCCAACAAAGCTATGGACTGGTTTATGTCCGAGTGACTGGGAAATGGATGACTGGCTGGGCAGGGTGACAGGTGAACCACTACATTCAGCAACCCCTACGGGTGCATGGCTACACATACATGCATTAAAATATACTTTACATCTGACAATTGGCTTTAACTACTATTTTTTTTTTTTGTTAATGGTAGGATGTACAGTTATTTTTAAAGATTATATTGTTGCTGTTATTGCTATGACACATAAGGAATTTATTCATGAAGAACTGTAAAATTACCAATAGGATCACTTTAAACCACCATTAAGAATGAGAGACAATTATACTTTATAAAACAATGGGGGACGTTTGTAAAAATCATCTTTCTTGTTGATAATTTGTTGCGCCTTTAATTTCAAGCACGGATTTGTTTTTATGTATATATTTTGCATAATAAATTAGCCAAAAAAATGCTTCTTATGACTTTTAAGTTCTAAGGTTGAATTACATTGTGTTCGCAGTTGGCATGCAACAGAGAAAGGAGGCAGACAGTTGCTATTTGGCCACATGATCATGCAAAACTACGTGGGATGGATTTACTAAATGCAAATAGACTGTGCACTTTGCAAATTCAGATGGTCCAGAGCTTAGTAAATGAGGTGAAGCTTCACTTTGCAAAGAAAACCCAATCACATGCAAGGGGGGAAACAAACAGCATTAGAAGTCAGCAGAGCTTCCCCTTATTTACTAGGTTCTGGGGCAACTGCCCCAATGCCCCGTACACACGAGCGGAATTTCCGTCGGAAAAAAATTGGATGGTTTTTCCAATGGAATTCCGCTCAAGCTTGGCTTGCATACACACACAATAGAGAACCTGCTCTTAATCTTTTTGCTGGCAGGAATTCAGCCAGCAAAAGTCCGATGGAGCATACGCATGGTCGGAATTTCCAACCAAAAGCTCACATTGGACTTTTGCTGGCGGAATTACCGATCGTGTGTACTGTTAGTGTTCTGGCTAAGGGAAGAAGGTTCTTATCCAAGATTTTACAATACATGGCCCCATCCATTGGCCCCTCAATGCAGCAAAGTCAGCCGGTACCTTTAGTAGAAACAGCCTCAAAGCATCATGTTTCCACCTCAGTGCTTGACTGTAGGGATGGTGTCCATAGGGTCATAGTCAGCATTTTTCTTCCTCCAAACACGGCGAGTCGAGTTAATGCCAAAGAGCTCAATTTTGGTCTCATTTGACCACAGCACTTTCTCCCAATTCTTCTCTGAATTATTTAGATTTTCTTTGGCAAACTTCAGACGGGCCTGTACATGTGCCTTTTTAAGGGGGGGGACCTTGCGGGCGCTGCAGGATTTCAATCCATGGCGGCGTATTGTGTTACCAATTTTTTTTTCTGGTGACTGTGGTCCCAACTGCCTTGAGATCATTCACAAGTTCCTCCCATGTAGTTCTGGGCTGATCCCTCACTTTTCTCATGATCATCCTTACCCCATGAGGTGAAACCTTTATGGAGCTCCAGACCGAGGACGATTGATGGTTGATTTGTATTTTTTTTTTCATTTGCAAATAATCGCTCCAACAGTTGTCTTCTCACCAAGCTTCTTGCTGATGGTCTTGTAGCCCATTCTGGCCTTGTGCAGGTCTACAATCTTGTCCCTGATGTTGTTTGGCAGCTTTTTTGTCTTTCCCTTGATGGTGGGTTTGAATTGAAAAAAAGAGATTCTCTGGACAGGTGTCTTTTATACACATAACGAGTTGTTGCGAGGAGCACCTTCTTAAATTGATAGGACTAATTTATGTACCACATGAGCACATACTGTAGCCAGACTGTGGAAGCCAAAACTATTGTTGGTTGGTAGGGGGTAAAATACTTATTTTACTCACTGAACTGCAACTTAATTTGTAATATTTGTAGCATGGGTTTTTTCTGGATTTTTGGTTGATATTCTGTCTCTGTCATTTAACCACTTAAAGTGATTGTAAAGCTTCGATAAGAAAAATAAAAATAAACAAAAAATAACAAACATATCATACTTACCTCCACTGTGCAGTTTGTTTTGCACAGAGTGGCCCTGATCCTCGACTTCTGGGGTCCCTCGGCGGCTCCTCCCCGCATCAGATAACCCCCTAGGAGAAGCGCTCTCCCAGGGGGATTACCTTGCGGGCGCGCTCCTGAGTCCATCATTCGTCATCCATACATGCCGAATGTAGGACTCGGCCCGCCTCCTGGCACCCACGTCATTGGATTTGATTGACAGCAGCGGGAGCCAATGGCTGCGCTGCTATCAATCTATCCAATCAAGAGCCGAGAACCCTGGGCAGAGGAAGAGCGAGTCTCCCCTGTGGGAAATTCCAGGGCTCAGGTAACTAAAATGGGGGGGGGGGGGCTGGGGGGACGGTCATAGGGTGCATTAAGGTGAAAAAACTTGAGGGTTTACAACCCGTTTAAAGACCGAGCCTCTTTCTGAGATTTGTTGTTTACAAGTTAAAAACATTTTTTTTTTCTAGAAAATTACTTAGAACCCCCAAACATTATATATATTTTTTCTAACACCCTAGAGAATAAAATGGCGGTTGTTGCAATACTTTCTGTCACACCGTATTTGCACAGCGGTCGTACAAGCACACTTTTTTGGGAAAAATTACACTTTTTTGAATTAAAAAATAAGACAACAGTAAAGTTAGCCCAATTTTTTTTTTTATTGTGAAAGATAATGTTATGCCAAGTAAATTGATAACCAATATGTCACGCTTCAAAATTGCGCCCGCTCGTGGAATGGCGACAAACTTTTACCCTTAAAAATCTCCATAGGCAACGTTTAAAAAATTCTACAAATTGTTTTGAGGTACAGAGGACGTGTAGGACTAGAATTATTGCTCTCGCTGTACCGATTGTGGCAATATCTCACATGTGTGGTTTGAACACTGTTTTCATATGTGGGCTCCGCTCACGTATGCGTTTGCTTCTGCACGCGAGCTCGGCGGGACGGGACGCGTTTATATTTTTTTTTTTCTTATGTATTTTACCTTTTATTTTTTATTTTTACACTTTTCTTTAAAAAAAAAAAGTGTCACTTTTATTCCTAATACAAGGAATGTAAACATCCCTTGTAATAGAAAAAAAGCATGACATGACCTCTTAAATATGAGATCTGGGGTCAAAAAGATCTCCTATTTACATTAAAATGCAATAAAAAAAATGTTTATTGTAATTAAAAAAAAAAAAAATGTTGCTTTAAGAGCTATGGGCGGAAGTGACGTTTTGACATCGCTTCCGCCCTGCAATGGTATGGAGAGGATCTGATCGCCTCCGCCGCTACTGACAGCTCCGGTACGGCGGAGGGCACCGGAGAGCGTCAGGGGGGGGCCCTCTCCCATCACCAATAAAAGTGATCTTGCCGCGAATCCGCCGCAGAGACCACTTTTATCGGAAACCGGACCGCTCATTGAAGAAGGGGATCCTGGGGTTATGGTAGCTAGCTGCTACCATAACAACGATATCCCTCTTCAATGTATATCGGCGTGAGCCGGTCCGTAAGTGGTTAAAATACAAAGAAATGAAGGGTCCATCATTTTTATCCTAGGTGTAAGTGGGCAAACTTACAAAATCTGCAGGGTATCAGATAAATATTTTCCCCAAGTATGCTTTGTTCAATTTTAATTTCAGATATTTACAACCATTTTAATGCAGTTTTCAGATCCAGCTGCATGACACAGCTGACCTCACCATCTTCCAGTAGAAGCGTATATTTTGCAAGATGCTTGAGACATAAATATTACATCTTTTTGTATTTTTTGATTAGGTTCCACATACAGTGCCTTGAAAAAGTATTCATACCCCTGGAAATTTTCCACATTTTGTCATGTTACAACCAAAAACGTAAATGTATTTTATTGGGATTTTATGTGATAGGCCAACACAAAGTGGCACATAATTGTGAAGTGGAAGGAAAATGATAAATGGTTTTCAAAATTTTTTTACCAATAAATATCTGAAAAGTGTGGCATGTATTTGTATTTAGCCCCCCTTTACTCTGATACCCCTAACTAAAATCTAGTGGAACCAATTGCCTTCAGAAGTCACCAAATTAGTAAATAGAGTCCACCTGTGTGTAATTTAATCTCAGTATAAATACAGCTGTTCTGTGAAGAAACCTCAGAGGTTTGTTAGAGAAGCTTAGTGAACAAACAGTATAAAGAAGGTTAAGGAACACACCAGACAGGTTAGTGATAAAGTTGTGGAGAAGTTTAAAGCAGGGTTAGGTTATAAAAAAATATCCCAAGCTTTAAACATCTCAAGGAGCACTGTTCAATCCGTCATCCGAAAATGGAAAGAGTACGGCACAACTGTAAACCTACCAAGACATGGCCGTCCACCTAAACTGACAGGCCAGGCTCGGAGAGCATTAACCAGAGAAGCAGCCAAGAGGCCCATGGTAACTCTGGAGGAGCTGCAGAGAGTCACAGTTCAGGTGGGAGAATCTGTCCACAGGACAACTATTATTTGTGCTCTCCACAAATCTGGTCTTTATGGAAGAGTGGCAAGAAGAAAGCCATTGTTGAAAGAAAGCCATAAGAAGTCCTGTTTGCAGTTTGCCAGAAGTCCCAGCATTATGAATCAGCTCCTATTCCAATATGGCAAATCCAGGGTCCCCAGACATACAGCTCACAAAGAGCACCGTTCCCCCAAATGCAAGGGCCCCCGATCGATCGGGAAGAGGCTAGCATACAGTCCCCTCCAAAAGTCTCTTTCCAGGCTAGGTCTGTCACATTTCTCCCCTTTCGGCAGGAGACTAACACAGGAGGAGACCCCAGACGGGTTGACTCCGAAGTTAGTCAGTAGTTCCAGTCCTCTAATGCCTGTACCCACAAAGTACCCCAAACAAATTGTTCCAAAGTATTACTCACCCAGCCAACCTCTGTCTCTCTCAGAGAACATATCTGCGCTGGGGAGAGGCCTGGACTGGCCCTTCTCCCTGGAGTCCTTTCTGCCGCTGGAGAGAAGACAGGGTGTCTGGGTTCACTCCGTCATGCTGTTGTGGATCTGGGCCGACTGCCCAGCATCCCTGAGGTATACAGGTGGAGACTGAAGTCCCATCCACCTTCACAGGACATCCATCCTCTGTTAGTTGAGGGCAGAGTCCAGCAGTACTCGGCCCTGTTGCCAGCCCTTCTGCTGGAAACCCCACACCATCTGCTCCGGCTAACTGTTGGGGAGGGACGACAAACACCTCCTCTCCCTTCCCCCCCTGTATCCTGATCTGCTGCTGGGAAGTGACCACCTCCTTCTCACCCTGAGCCTCCGGAAACGCCACAGGTGTAGGGCAGAGATCTTGGACCCTCTGTCCGGTTGCCAGCGCTTCAGCTGGGGAAGTTCCTTGTAACTTCACAGATACTTCTGTTGGTGCTGGGCAGAGCATAGTGAAGTTTGGCCCTAATAACAGCTCCTCTTCTGCTGGAGGCTCACCAGGTTGTTCTTCCTCAGCAGAAAAGTCTATCAAATCCCCTGTCTCTGCAACTGGTGTCTGGGGATAAAGGTTCACCATCTCCTCTCCGTGGAACCCAGAAGATGCTATCAGTGCTGGGCAGAGGTTAGCAGAGCTCTGCCCTGTTGTCAGCACTTCAGGTTTGGGGACGGCAATCTTCAGATTTTCCACTGCCGATTCTATGGCATTCTGCTGGACAGGCACATTCCTTCATCCAAGATCATCCAATGCAGAAACAGGTTCATCAAGGTCAGTCAGCACTTGCTGCATCCGCCATAAGACCTCCGCCTCCATAGCTGCGGGGGCAGGTTGGCAAAGTACACCGTTACTCTGCCACATTGTCAACTCTTCAGCCAGGATTTCAGAGTTGTCAACTGGCATTTCATGATAGTCCCAGGCAAAGGGAGCACCACCCTGCTGCTGAACAGAGTCTAACAGCTGTCCAACTCCCATTCCTGAATGGCCAGAAACTCCAAATCTTCCAGTGCACTTCTGAGACATTCAGTCTCCGCTCTCTGTGCTTCATTATTTCCTCTAAACGCCACTCCCAATCACTTCCAAAGTCAGGGTCCCTGGACAGCCTCCAGTATAACAATCCCAGGCCATCGTAGTCAAAGCCTTCCGTGGGGCTGTCATCCGCTGTCCATGGGCACACTTGGGCTACATACCACTGGAGGGCTCTGTAGCTCTCGTTCCAACCGCATTTCTGCCCGGATCAGCCTGCTTAACTCGGCTGTCCACTCCTGGTTCGGCTGTTCCACCAAAAACAGCATTCGCACTTCATACTGCGACCAGTACCTCACATGGACGGAGGGGAGAACTTTTCCCTGGTGACGGGCTAGCGCTTCCTTCCAGAGCTCACAGCGGATAGAATCAAACCATCATAGCAGGACCTGCTCTGATACTGGTCTGTGCTGTATCTCCTCTCGCAACCTCCTTCTGAATTCCTCATCCATGGTGGCTGGTATTTCTCCTCTCCTGCTATCCTGCTACCTTGGACCCAGGTGATGGTTTGGATGTGTTCACGGCAAGGAAGCACGATCCCACCATTCCCTCCACGGCTCTCAAGTAAGTCTTTCAGCGTGGCTCTCCTGCAGGCTGGTTTGGAGTGTCCCAGTAACTGGAGAGCAAATCCCACGGCTGCCAACCAATGTAACGAGCCCCTTGCTCGCTCGGTTCCACTCTCCCGACACTCCTCTGCAGCTATTGAATCAGATTGCAACGTCTGATGGTTCGGTCAACCAATGCTTCGGGATTAGAACTTCAGCTATGTGCCGTTCTAACCCAGTTGTGTAGCTCAGAACAAACACCAGGCAGGCTGTATGTAAGTTCAACCAGGAATCTATCTTTATTGACAAAATACAGGCTTTTATACACTCAAAGTGTAGGTGCAGACCTCCTGCTCATATTACTCTAACAATACAGCTGTAACCTAATTAACATGAGCTAATTAACTAATCCCTTTAGACAGACTAGATGACTCAGACATGACCGTTAGGCCAGACTGGCCGTCTTGTAGTTCAGAAAATCCAATCAACATTATCACAATCAACATAGACTCTTCTTCACACAATAGCAGAGTTAATTAATACAAATAACAATGGGGATCTAATGACTCTTAGATCCCATAGTAGACTTATTTACAATACACATTTTAGCAGACAATAGACAGACAGGTGTTGAAATTTACATCAGCATCTCCTAACAGTATCTGTCCCAGCATTATGAATCAGCCACTATTCCAATATGACAAATCCAGGGTCCCCAGACATACAGCTCACAAAGAGCATCGTTCCCCCAAATGCAAGGGCCCCCGATCGATCGGCAAGAGGCTAGCATACAGTCCCCTCCAAAAGTCTCTTTCCCGGCTAGGTCTGTCACACCAAGATCTTCTGGGCCACAAGAACCACTGACTTCTTTTTCTGCTTGAACCTGCAAAGAAGTCATGGTAGCAGTAGAATGGGAGGGAATGCATAAATCAGTGAGAACTGATCCCACGGGGTTACCAATGCATCTGTTCCGAATGCGAGTGGATCCCTTGTTCTTGACACAAAGTTGCCGACTTTGTTGTTGAACCGGGACACAAACAGATCTACGTCTGGGATCCCCAATCTTTGGCATATAGCCAGGAAGATGTCTGGGTGATTGGACCATTCCCCCGGGAACAACTGCTGGCGACTTAAGTAGTCCGCCTGCCAATTCTCTACCCCTGGAATGAAGATTGACGATATGCATGGTACAGGTTAGGATATGTTTTACCTCTCCCTGGGCTGCCTGACTTCTGGTGCCCCCTTAGTGATTGATATAAGCCACTGCTGTGGCATTGTCCGATTGAATCCTGACAGGAGAATCTCGTAACCTGAATGTCCAGGTCTTTAGGGCTAGGTGCGCTGCCCGAATCTCTAGAATGTTGATGGGCAAGGTCCTTTCGGTTCTGGACCATTTCCCTTCATCAGACGCTTCTTCCAGGACTGCTCCCCAACCCGAAAGGCTGGCATCTATTGTTATCACCTTCCAGGTAACTGGTAAGAAGGATTTCCCCTTTTGCAGATTCTCGGATATCCTTCACCAACTGAGGCTCTGGCGAACTTTTGGCGACAAACGCATTGGAAAATCTAGTGCTTGGACCTTCTTGTTCCAGGCAGACAGGATACTGTTTTGCAGCAGTCTCAAATGAAACTGAGCATAGGGAACCGCTTCGAATGAAGCCACCATTTTCCCCAACAACCTCATACAAAGGCGAATAGAAGGACCCTTCTTTGTCCTGACCACCCGAATCAGCTCCTTTATGGCGCTGATCTTTGCCTGGGGTAAAAACACCCTCTTCTGGGCTGTATCTATAACCAGACCCAAGTACTCTAATCTTCTTACTGGTTTTAAAGAAGATTTCTCTAGGTTGAGGACCCAACCTAGGTATTCCAGGTAGTTGACTGTGCTGACCATACTTTGGTCCAAGCGGGCTACTGACTGGTCTATCAAGAGCAGGTCATCTAGGTATGCTATTATCGTTATACCTTGAGTCCTTAATCTGGCCAGAGGAAGGGGCAGAAGTTTTGTAAACACCCGAGGTGCAGTAGCTAGACCGAAAGGCAAGGCTACAAACTGAAAATTTAATTTTTCTACTTCGAAACGCAGATATTTCTGGTGAGCGGGGAAATTAGGCACATGGAGGTATGCATCCTTGATGTCAATTGATGCCAGAAGTTCTCCTCCTTGTAGGATGGAGACTACTGATCGGATAGATTCCATGCAAAAAGAGCGGATATTCAGGAACCGGGTTCTGATATTCAGGAATGGGTCCGACATCTCCATTTGGTTTTGGCACCGTGAAAAGGTCTGAATAAAACCCCAACCCTCCTCTTCCATGGGAACCACCACAATCACTTTTTAAGACAAAAGTCGGTCTAACGCTTGAAAGAGAGACTTCTTTTTCTCTGGATCTTTGGGGACATTTGACCTGACCTGTAGGTTTCCTCCCCCAGGACTTGTTTTGTCCCTGGGGTTGACCCTGAGGTTTACCTCTTGAACCTGAGGGAGGAGGCCGTCGTGACTGCCTGGAGGCTAATGCCCCTGGCACTGGAGAAAGAGCCTGTTTAAATGAGGGACGTTTACTCTTTTTCCTAACTGGCAAAAGGGTACTTTTCCCACTTGATATCTTTGGATATATTTGTCCAAATCCTCACCAAACGGCTTTTCCCTCGGAAAGGAAAACCAGTCAGGAGCTTTTTGCATGGCGCTTCGGCTGACCAACTTTTCAACCATAAGATTCTGCGCATATGTACCAACCCAAGCGTAAGGTGAGAGGTTTGAAGAATAGAATCTCTGATTGCGTCAACTGCAAAACACAAAGCCGCTGGCAACTTGGCTAAATCCTGGGCCTGTTGTTCAGGGAAAACCTTAAGCACCTGTTTCAAATGGTCTCTCAAGGATTGACATACCCCAATTGCCACCACTGCAGGTTGAGCCACTGAACCTGCCAAGGAGAAAATGTTTTTAAACAGGAATTCCAATTTTTTTATCAGTTGGATCCCTAAGCATTTGCGCATTGTCAACCGGACAAGTCAAACATTTATTCACAGGGGATATAGCAGCGTCAATTGCTGGTATATTCTACATCTTAGTAAATTTTTCCTCCATAGGATAAAGCGTTGAAAACTTTTTTTTTTTGGGGGGGGGGGGGGGGGGTGCTTATCTGGATGATCCCACTCAGAATACATAAGCTTTTCCAGCAATGAATGGACAGAAAAGGCAAAAAACCGACTCAGTTAAGGGTAGCTTAAATGTGGAGTGGACCATTTCAGTAAAAGAATGCACCAGCAATTTCTCAGCTTGTGAAGCTGAAGAAGGTCCTTCCCCACTTGATCCCTCAGAAGAGGAGTCATCAGCCTCTTCACGGTCCCCTGAGGGGGATTTATCTTCCCTCTCCCACTGTTCCTCTATTTGTGGATCCTGGGTGGTAGAAGGGGACCTAATGCGTTTTCTTCCACGATGTGAAGATGCGATTAAAGCTGCTAAACTTTCCTCCAATCATAGCTGAGGAGAAAAACTCCTCAGTTATATAGACAGGGGCTGAAATTTCAGAAGTAATTGCTGCCCCTGACGACCCCGATGACTTACTCTGACCAGCCTCCCTAGGCCTTTCAGGGGGGATGGTGTTGCAGAGGGAGGGTCCTTAGGGCCTGAGGGGAACCCTTTGTGCCCTTGTTTTTTGTGGTATTTGTACCATCCCCTCTGGTCATAGTGCCGAGCACAAACGCAGAGGTACTACCAAAAAAATGCACCCACTGCTGAGCAAATAGTCCAGCAACTGCCGCTGCTCTTAATGCTCAGCCTGATGCTAAGTAAACGTGCCCTGGGAATGTCCTGTGTCTCCAACACTCACATGCCTCCCGACTGCTCTGTGTCCCTATTTCAGCTGTATGCACTTGAAAAAATTGCACTTTATAGCTTTACACAACCCGCATTGTGGACGCTGAATCACGCCGACTCTGCGCTAAGCCCCGCTCCCCCCTTCCTCTGGCCTCCCACCGTGCCCCCCCCCCCATTTTTTTTCAAAAAAGCCTGTTTTTCATGTGCGAGTGGTTCTCTGATCTGCCCGGATCACATGTGGAGGGGGGGCTGGGGTGGAGGAGAGGAGGAGAGCTGCTGGACAGAGAACTGTCCCTTATGGCAGCGGCAGCGGGAGCGGCACGTCATAACACCGAATGGCCCATGCTCCCTCTGCCTTCTGGAGAGAAGCTGTCCAGGTGGGGGACATTCAAAAGAAAAAAAAAAACCTTCCCACGTCTAATCTGGGTCTTGGGCCGGAGGAAGCGCGCAGCTTGTAATGACACAGAGCGAGACTGACAGGCATGGAACAGGTACGTGCTCTTGACAGCCCCCGGTGGCGACTTTAGGCATGACAACATTTACTTTAAAGGAGAAAACCCAGAAGAATTAGAAACATTCCTTAGAAATCTCCACTTACCTTATCCAGCTGCAGGGTTCTGTGGTAAACCAGACAGACCCAATCTTCACCACTCACGGTGGCTCTGTTAAAAAACCTTCAGGGACCAGGGCCCCTTTTTATCGGGGGTTCCACACCCCTGGACCTGTAAAGCACCCCACCAGGAATATGGCTGAAAAAACCAAAGCACTGGATCCCGGGGTCCAGCTCTCTAAAAAGAGAAGCGTTACAGGCAAAACCTCATTTCTTCCGCCACGAGGTCCGGGTACCATTCAATTCGGCCTGAAAAGACACTTTGTATGGATCCGGTTGCATGGCTTGCCCCAGCAAAATTTCTCCAGTGGAGCTCAGCACAGCACATCTTTACTCGTGACCAACACCAAAGACACTGGCGAAAAAACTGAGGTACTTCCGGTAAGGCAAGGGGTTATATGGGGAATTGAACTTCCTGTCTAAGGTGTGCCAGTGTCCATCACCTGAAGGTGCCATATAACCCATACAGTAATTACCGTGACTCTGTGTCCCATGATGTACAATAAAGAAAACTTTTTTTTCGTTTTGGGTAGACTGGAGAGAGATTAGAACATCTGTCAGTTTTTATTGCTGCCTCTGCCCTCATTAGGGAGATTAACGCTCTTTATCTGTCCTGTTTACCATTATCATTGAAAGTAAAAGAAAATCCCAAATTTTGGGTTGTCACCAGAAAAATAATAGATGGGAAATATTCCAATGGGTACACTAGTACTGGTGACCTGGGGGACCCCGAAGAATTCCCTTGATTTGCATTTTTATAGCACTGATCACTGTAAAAATGTCAATGGTCCCAAAAATATGTCAAAAGTGTCCGATCTGTCCGCCGCAACGTCGCAGACCCACTAAAAATCGCAGATCGCCGCCATTACTAGTAAAAATAAATAAATAAAAATGCCATAAATCTATTCCCTATTTTGCAGTTTCTATAACTTTTGCACAAACCAATCAATATACGCTTATTGCGATTTTTTTACCAAAAATATGTAGAAGAATATATATTGGCCTAAACTAAAGAAATTTCTTTTTTTACATTTTTTTGGGGATATTTATTATAGCAAAAAGTATAAAATAGTTTTTTTTTTTCAAAATTGTTGCTCTTTTTTTGTTTATAGTGCAAAAAATGAATGAAAATGTGTTATGGTCTGATGAAACGAAGGTTGAACTACTTGGCCATATCTCCAAAAGATATGTTTAGCGCAAAAACAACACTGCACATCACCAAAAGAACATCATACCCACAGTGAAGCATAGTGGTGGCAGCATCATGCTTTGAAATTGTTCATAACTCCCTCTACCTTGACTAAGGCCCCTGTTCCAACTGAAGAAAAACAGCCCCAAATATCAGTCAATATTGTCACAAAACCTTCAGGCTTCTGCTAGAAAGCTGAACATGAAAAGGAACTTCATCTTCGTCTTTCAGCATGACAATGACCCAAAGCATACCTCCAGATCAACAAAGGAATGGCTTCACTAGAAGAAGATTAAAGTTTTGGAATGGTCCAGCCAGAGCCCAGACCTTAATCTGATTATAATCTGTGGGGTGATCTGAAGTGGACTATGCACAGGAGATGCCCTCGCAATCTGACAGATTTGGGGTGTTTTTGCAAAGAAGAGTGGGCAAATATTGCCAAGTCAAGATGTGCCATGCTGATAAGACTCATACCCAAAAAGACTGAGTGCTGTTATAAAATCAAATGGTGCTTCAACAAAGTTTTAGTTTAAGAGTGTGCACACTTATGCAACCATATTATTTTCGTTTTTTATTTTATACTTCCCTTCACCTAAAAGATTTCAGTTTGTTGGTCAACTGAGTTGTACAGTTTATAAGTCACATTAAGCCTAGGTTCACACATCTGCGATGCGATATACTGCAAATTTGATCCGTTTTTTTTGTCCTGTGTGAGGTGTGAATTTGCCTTGCGTTTTGAGGTGGACAGGTACGAATTTACCGCAATTTTACCGCGCATTTCAGGAGTCAGACAGTGAACAATTCACAGAGATGTGAACTGTGTGCTGTGTGTTTACTACAAGTTCAATTGAAGCCTATGAAGATAAAATTCGCACTGCATCATAGGAATTAGCATCGCGCCCGCAGTCAACACGCACAGGACCCTTTTTTTTCTCGCACCAAATTCGCAGCGCATAGATGTGAACCAAAGCCATGGAATACTATGCTTATTAAATGACCTGCGAATCTGTGCGTTCCTAAAATCATCAAACCCGCTGTAAATTTGCATCAGTGTGAACCCAGGCTAAAGGTGGAAAAAGTTCTGCAATGAGTTATCTTTGTCTCGTTTTTTTACATCACAGAAACCTGACATTTTAACAGGGGTGTGTAGACTTTTTACATCCACTGTAT